>NW_024884944.1:1329227-1335745 GCF_019232065.1 Centrocercus urophasianus
AAAGAAATCTCAAGTCAATAAGTAAGAAGAAGGAAAGACACGGGGATGTGTCGGGGTGTGCTAATCCCACCTGCCCGACCTTCTCTTGGGGCATCAACATTCGGCAGAGGTGCCAACCCCACATCTCTGCACGTTCAGCCCTTCAGATGTGAGCAAAATGGACTTGAAAGGGCAGGCAGAGCTCCTGTGTGGTGGCTGTGGGAAGGGATGTGGGTGAGACGGAGGCTTCTTCCCCGTTTGGTTTCTGCACTGGAGCTGACTGGGCTCGTTGAGGAGCCCTTCACTTCCAGCACTTGTATTGCACTTCAACATCAGGAAACTTTCATCTGTTGGGTCTCGTCAGGTTTTGTAATTGCAAAATGAATGCGGAGTGAGGAAAAAGGGCAGACATGGGGGAAACAGGAGCAAAAATGCCATTCGCTGCTGCTTTGTGATGGTGGGGGATTGAATTCGGCTGCTTGCGCCGAGCGTCGCTTTGAAAGCGCTCTGTGCAATACAACAAGTGGTGATTGCTGAGGTCAATGCCATCGGGAATTACTTTGTTTCCTTGGAAAAAGAACTGTATAAAAAGGAGAGAAAGTATTCTCAAAGCCTGTTTGGTGTGCGAAGAGTGTGTGTGTAAAGCCGCGCTCGCAACGAACTCCGCAAATCTCCTTAAATATTTGTAGTTTGCTAAGGAATTAAAGCAAGAGTTGCAGTAATTGGGGATGGGTTTATCATCGGGGGAAACGTCTCCAAGCTCCGTGCTGGTTGTTTTTGTTCTGCTGAAATGCCTCTTGGTGAGAGTGCCTCCATTTCTCTAAATCAATAGAAAAAAAATATATATCCAAAGGATTTATCTTAGCCTTTCCAATGGCTCAACGAGCAAAACGCTTTGTTTTATCTGTGTGATAACTCGTTATGCTGAGCATTTTAGAACTACGTAATGAGCTTTTAAGACAAAAGTCCAAAAGAGAAGTGAGGAGTGTGGAGGTTCATTGTGTGTGCCCAGCGCTGCTTTTAGGGCTCTCCAAAGCTGCAGATAGATCTGTAAAGCCAAAAGCCAAGAGGTGATTTTGCTGAAGAAACACTGCTTGCAAAGAGGATACGAGAGGTGGCTGATAGATGTGTGAGGGTTGGGTTGTATTTTTTTTTTATTAATACAGAGCAACGAAAAGTTGCCGGAATTACCCGTGAGTGGGACGCGATTTTCTCCTTCCATAGAAACAAACGGGGTTTCTGACAGCGGCAGCGCTCATCCCGCGGAGATCTGCCCGTAAATCAGCTCCGAGGCTGCGAAACTGCGCCGGGACGGAGCGCACCGAACGGCCGCCTATAGAAGAACCCATCGCAGCGGGTTGGAGCTCACCGCTCCGTCCTGCACAGTACGGCCCGGGGGGAGCTGAGCTGAGCTGGGAGGGCTGAGTTGGGGGCCCAAGACTCGGGCAAAGCGGCACCGCGGGGCTGAGGGCCGGGGCCCCAGGGTTGAGCTTCCCCACGCTGTTTGAGTTTTTAATTTCTTCGAGCTAATTGCAAGCTTGGAAAAGGGGAGGTGGGGGGGGGAGAGAAGCGGAGAGGGGGTGGAAGGAAAAGCCAGCCCTAATCTGGAAGCTTTCCAGTTTTTGCACCAAAAAAAAAAAAAAAAAAAAAAAAAAGGAAAAAGAAAGAAAAGCACACACCCCGGTATCTTAAAATAGAGAGCAGGGAGGAGAGAGGAGCGCAGGGATCCTCCCAGCCGGGCGCAGGGTAACAATGGTGCTCGGCGGGGAGCAGCGGGCGCCCTGATTGACAGCCGGAGCGTCCTAAAAAGGCCGCGGGGAGATGCTTATCGGCACGGTTATATAGCGGGGCAGCGGCGCTGCGAGTCGAGGGAGCGCCGCCGAACCGAGCCGAGCCCAGCATAGCCCAGCGTAGCCCAGCATAGCCCAGCATAGCCCAGCGCTGCGGAGCGCGGACCGAGCGCGGGGGCAGCGCCCGCAGGAGGAGCTCGGGCGGCTCCGCGCCCCATCCATGAGCGGCCGCCCGCCGCCCTGGCAGCCCCGCGCAGCCCCGCGGCCCCGGGGCCGGCCATGCACTGCCCGCCGCAGCCCCGGCTCGCCAAGGCAGGCAGGAGGCGCTACAAGACTTTCATGATCGACGAAATCCTCTCCAAGGAGACGTGCGATTACTTCGAGAAACTTTCTCTCTATTCCGTCTGTCCGTCCCTCCTGGTCCGGCCCAAGCCGCTGCACTCCTGCGCGGGTAAGGAGGGCTGGGGAGGGTTGGGGCGGGGATCGCTGAGCATCGCTGGGACCAAACTGTGCCCCCCGGGGCCGATCCCATCGGGAGAGCGGCTCCCGGTGAGGGGGGGATGCGGAGGGAGCGTCCCGACCTCGCTGTGCGGCGGCTGATTTTAGTACATGGCAGTGAGCAGGATGGGATCTCGACCGCAGGTGTTTCACAAATGGATCGGTCTGACGTGAGCTCTGAAAGATCCACGTGCGCAGTAAAAATGTCGTCCCTGTCACGCGTTCCAATTTTAAACAAAAAGAGCCCATTTTCTGGCAGGGCAGATAGTTTCTGCAGTTATATTCTTCCCGTAGTGCCACCCTTGTGGCACCCAATGGAGCAGATGGTGAAGCTGGGACTTAGCAATACGTGACTAAAAAATCCGTAACTATTCAAGAACAATCTTTAAAAGCTTAATTTTTGGTAACGTATCAGGGCCAAAATTTTGTTTTTCCTTGCGCTGAAAAAATGCACTTTGCGTTTGCGTGTTTAAAAATTCAAGTCCTACTTTGGCTCTTTTATTTCCTTCCTCCTTCAGTGCTCTGTTGAATTTAAATAAGAGGGATCTCTCCAGGTCCCAGCACTTAATGTGCCAATATAAAACTTGCTGTTGGGTTACACAGAGTTTGATCAGCGCAGTAATCCCCTGGTCTTTCTCCAACCTCAATATTTATTTTGCAAATGTAATTAACTGAAGATCCCAAATTGATTGGGAGGTCTGAAGTTACATGAGTAGTGTCATCTTCGTTCCAAATTTATTTCTTCCTATTGAGTTGCAGCGGCACGCATTGCCTCCCCGAACCGAGCGCGCCATGCTGCCCTGTGAGGAGACCTGGTTGTTAATCAGGATGTTGTTAACGAGGGGGGTTTTGAGCGCTGATCCCTTGCTGCTGCATGGACAGCAAAGTCCTGTGCTTGGCCAAAAGAGGCACAGAGGGCTCAGATGGGGGGGTAAGCCCAGTTCTGCCTTTGCTGGGGTCAATGGCGCGGCTGCACAGATCTGCAGGGAGGAGATCCCTGTCTCCTCCTTCTGCCTCTGCTGTATGGAAAGCCTTAGAGAAGAAAGCAGCCCTTAGCACCCAGAAGGAACATGAGTATTCACCCAGAATCATGCCTGACCAGGTCAGGACCAAAAAGGCTGCACTGTGAATGTGCCCTTCAGCCAAAGAGATCATTGGGGTTTGCAGTGGGTGGGTGCTTCCAGCAGCTGTTCTAACGCACCCCTCTGGGGGAGGGGGGGGGGAATAAACTTTATGATTATGTGTTTCTGTGATATAGCAAATACCAGAGAATAATATTTATTCATTAAATGGTCATTAATAATTCTCAGATGATTCAACTGTGGGTTCTGAGCTCTGCAGTTAAAGCCGTGCTTCGCTTTGTGCCTGGGACTGTTAATGAATTTGCCCTCAAGTTTGTGTTTTCAGCCCCAGCTCTGGGCTGCCCCATAGCAGTGATGTCAGCTGGTCTGCAGCTCTGCCTCATGGAGCTGCAGGGATTGGGAATTGCAGGGCAGAGATTTGGTGGTGGGATTAAAACCGTGCAAGGAACGGCTGCAAAAGTCCATGCTTCCAAACGGTGAGCCTCCCAAGGAGGGTAGGTGCTACTGAACAGCAAGTGGTAGCGAATGGGATTTCTGTTATTGTCTTAGAAATGAAGCAGAGCACAGAAACAACTACATCTGATAAATACCCACCACAAATCTGTTTGAAAAACTAAACTGCAAAGCGACCAAAGCCTGAAGAAATGCACGATGGCACTGAACTTCTGCCCGTGCTTCCTTTATTGAGGTGAGCAGGAAAGCAGTGAGCACAGATTTTCACTGCGGCCTGAAATAATTTCAGTAAAGTTTTGCAGCACTTTCTTGAGCTGAAGAGTGAATTGCTCTTTCATCCTGGGTGAATTTGGAGCCCTCTGATATGCTTTATAGTTTCCTCGAAGCTGAAAGATATAAGACGTTCAGCACGCGCGTTTAATGACATCTGTTAGGAGAAGAGAGCTGAACAAAATTGCTGAGCAGATGGAAAATACTTTCAGTTTTGGCTGTGGTGGAAGTTGAGATATTTACGTGTGTGTAGATTTTAGTTGGAAGGAGATTCAGGGTTGATGGAAGGCTCGCTGCTCCCGTTGGGAAGATTCCCATTGCGAGGAGCTCAAAGTGAGCCCCCAGCAGACCCAGAGTTTGGAAAGAAAAATGTGATTTCCCCTGTAAGGGATCAGCACTTAGCTTGAATTTGGTGTAACTGTGGTATTTTCTGGGCCACAGAAATAGAAAAGCTGTACTTACACCAAATCTTACAAACTACACGGCCAGGTTCGCAGCCATCAGGGCTGATAAATGATTAGGTATTCTGAGGGGAAGTATTTTCAGGTGGTGGTTAACATCTCTTTCACTGATGAATTGGATAGTGAAAATATCATTCTCTTTTATGATATTTAATTACTTATTGGTTTTTCACAGAATAAACAGGGCAAGTAATGGCCGCAGGCTCCATGCATGCCACGCTGGGCTTCTTGTCCTGAATTCTGGAGGCTGAGAAACTCCAACTCCGACTTCCATAGTAATCACTTTTTAAATCATCTTTTTTTATTAATGTAAATCGTTTTTTGGCTTCGAGTGCCTAAAACATTTCTCAGGAGGCTCTGTACCCGTTCTGCTTTGTTCCCCCTATTTTTAAGTCGCGGCTCAGTGTGAGGTTCCAAATCCAGCTGCCTTATTTGTGGCTGCCGATGTGATAAAGAATCCAAGGGCTCTTCAGTGAGTGGTGCTGGAAGATCCAACTGGAAAAGTGCCGTATCTGAAAACATAACTCAAATCCATTGAAAAATACAAGGGTGTCCATGGTGGGTGGGGGGAGCTGCCGCTGTCCCAGGCGATTCGGGGCATCATCTGTTAATGGTGAGCAGTGCTGGTTCAGAAAGTCCTTCGTAAACCATCCATGTGAGTTGAGGTGTTGGATTTGGAAAGAATCACGCTGTCCTTTCCAAGGGGGCTTGCTTCAAAACTGCAGGTTGTTTGAGCAAAGCTGGCAGCGCCGATTATTGGTTGTGTATTATTGCTGCGGTCTGTTGTATGTGATTTGTTGTATATTATTTGTTGTTAATTATTAATTGTATATTATTAGTTGTGTGCGCTCTGTGGGGGGCTCAGAAAGAAACACAAATTTGCAGGTATCTCAGTGTGTCGCTTCATTTAAATGATTATTTGGGGTATTTTTTGTGTGTGGGGGAGAAGAAGTGGGGAAAGTAAGACCTTGTTTTCTGTTTGTACGCTCAGGGTTTTAATGGATGTAACACAGAATTGCTCTAAACTCGAAATTTTATTTTCCAGTTCTTCTGTTTTTTAATATCTTTATTTTTTTTAATGTTGGGGTAAAAGTGGGAACTGCTGATCCCGAAGATTTTTGAGCTGTCATTATATGGACATATTTGAGTTCTTTCAGTGCTTTGGACTAAATGAAGTGGCACAGTGAACACGGTGGGAAATCATTGCTGGAGCAGCAAAGCGCGAGCTTTGGCATTCCTGATTTCTGATCAGTCTTGGCAACCTGGTGAGGAATTCATAGTGGGAAAGTAGATTTACTGCGTCCTGAAACAGCTCAGTTTCTGTACAAGTGACCTCACAACACTGAGAGATTCTGTTCAGCATGGCCTTGATATGGCCGAGGGTTGGATTTGCTCTGAGACATTGCATAGGGCTGGGGTGGAAGCCGCTTCTCTTGGTGAAATACTTTGCTGACCCTTTTTTTCTTCAGATTGAACGGATATTGTTACGGAGCTCCTGGGGGAGAGCTGGGAAAGGAGAAGGGATCGGTGCAGAATGCGTCCCAGTGCGGGGAAAAATGAGATGCCAGCCACTCTGAGTGCATTGCATGAAACGTAGCAGCTGGATTCATCATTTACAGCAATGCAGAGCAGTGGTGAACCTTATGCCAGGCCAGCTCACACCTGAGCAAAGCCAAACTTTGGGTTGCTGCATCCCATCTGGATCCCAACCGTTGGAATAGGTTCTGTATTGTGCTGTGTGCCCTGCGTGCTGACCTGAACATCCTGTTTCTGTGCCTGTGATGGCAGGAGCTGGGCTGTGAGGGAGATCCATGTCCCCATAGGCTTTGCTGTGGGGATGCACACGGTGCTGTGCTGACCCAAAGCACGGAGCTGCCAGCATCTGTGTGCATCCAGTGCTGCTGCAGTGCTGATGGTGTGGGAGTTATTTCTGGGTTTTATGTGAAGGCACAGGCACAGAAACAGGATGTTCAGGTCAGCACGCA
>NW_024884944.1:1335845-1521023 GCF_019232065.1 Centrocercus urophasianus
CCCCCCCCCCCCCCCCCCCCCCCCCCCCCCCCCCCCCCCCGAAAAAAGGAAAACGAAAAAAATTCTCTGCATTATTGGTTTCAGCTTACAAAGATCAGTGTAATTCTGTAGTTTAATAGCAAAATGAAAAAGAAAATACTGAGAAGTATCAAGTGTTGCTTCGGTAGCTGCCTCTAATCTGGGATTAGGTGAGCTGATGAGTGCTCTCAGTAATTCCAAGTAATTCACAGAGCACTGCAGCATCCAAATCCTAGTAGACTCTGCCCACCACCATGTCTCAGCGCGCTGCAAACCCAGCAGAGCTCAGATGTTGCTGTCTGTGCGTGCAGGAGTGCCTCACTGCTCCCCAAAGGCCTGAAGTCAGTGCTGGTAACCTCAGCACAAAGTGTCCTCCTCAGTCCTATGGGGAATTGTCCTCCAGCCGGGAGCAGCCGACGGTGCAGGCATGGGGGAGAGGATCGGGCTGTAGTGGCCGTAAGCTGGGCACAGCACTTTGTTTTAACGAGCCCAGCATTCTGCAGGATGTCCAAAATGGGTTTGTCTTATCTATTTATTTATTTATTTAAAATGTGTTTTGACAACTTTAGCAAAAAATACAGCTCAGAAAAAAAAGAAAAACAACAACAAAAAAAGCAGCATATGAGCTGCCTAATAATATCCGTGTGTTTGGAGATGAGTCTGTCAATCCTCTAGGTCGGATTTTATCCAACATTAGAGGTGGCATTTCAGAAGCAAAGCCAGATCAGAGCCGGGATCTGAAAACAGATCTCTCTCAGATCGAGCACGGCTGAGATATTTAAGAATCTGCCATCAGAGCTGTCTGCTGTCTGCCTCTCAGTGCTGTTAATCACGGATAAAAGGAATCAACCACAGGCAAACCGACATGGAACAAAAGAGCAAATCGCAGCGCGGTGGCTGCAGTAAAGCGGGCAGAAAGGCAGCAGTGCTGCGGCTGTGGTTGAGCACAAATCAGCACTGCGGAGGAGCTCTGATGGCATTAATGAATGTGGAACTTCTCTGGGAAAACCAATCCCTGCACTTTACTTTCTGAAGCCTCACAGTCACACTGGGAGCAGTTCAGGTCCATCCTTGTGCTGTTCTGGGTTAAGCTCTGCTGTTTTTGCTGAGCTCTGACTGCAGCCCTGCCCAGCACAGGGCTGCGGCTCCAGCACTGCCATGGTTTATTATTCCTGCAACTCTGCTTCAAATTGCTGGTGTTAAACGTGGGAAATTAAGACTCAGATTGTGGTATAAAAGTCCCACCAGCACTGCTGCTTTCGGTACCCAATGGGCATGAGAAAAGGTGGAATCTGGGGAAATTATGGATAAAACAGGTGAGGTTGTATTGAGCCATCTCACCGTGTGCTGGGCAGCAGTGCAGGAGCTCAGGAGCCTTTTTTCCCTTCTGTTCACCTGGGCTGATAATTGCATTAAGGCAGAAGAAGGGATGTGGACAGAAGTAACCGTAAGTTGCTTTTTTCAGGTCAAAGTTAAACAAAATGTTGTAGAATTTATTTTGGCAAGTTAAAAAATGGGGAGGGGGTGAAACAGATCGGGGACAGGAAAAAAATATTGAAAGCATTCTTTCTGAAGGCTGACGTGAAACTTTCTAATGCCTTCCTTTTTTTTTTTAATACGAGATGTTTGGCAAAGCAATGAATTGCTTTCTGTATTGCAAGATTTTCTTTCATTTTCTCGTTTTTTTTTAACTTCTGGTGAGAGGAAGGGAGGACTGAACATTTTCAGCCTGCTCTGTAAGCACTGTAGCAGCTGGACTGCAGCAAGCTGAACGCATAAGCATGAGGTTCATTTGCTTGGATTTAACCATTCCTCAGGGAGCTCAGGAGCAGGGCTGTGGTCTCAGGCGTATTTGTGCAGGTGAAGAGCACATCCCTAGGAGAGCTGGGTCAGAAGAGCGAGCTGATGGGAGCTGATAGGCACCTTTGCTCAGTACTGTGAGATACAGAGCGAGGGCTCCTGCAGTTGAGCGCAGCAAAGTCCACCCACACTGTTTCATAGAGGACCACGTCCCGTTTGCATTGCTCTCATGCTGTGCTGTGTTCAGTTGTGCTGTGTCGTGCTGTGTTGTGAAGAGCTCCCATGCAATGTTGCACCTGATTGCTTCCAGCACCCTTCACATGGGTGAGATAAATGTGAGGGTTTGAGCAATGAATTGTGAGGTCAGTGCAAATATTACCATCTGGGGGATATCTGGAACTGCGTTTCTCTGCCCTGGTTATCTGTTATTGCTCCTTTTCAAGCAAACTGGGAGAATCCAGCAGAGAAGCCTCTAGCCCTTGCTGAGTGATGCGCAATTCCCAAAGCCATTTTCTAGTGACGTCTGTAAAAATATATATAGGTTTGGTGTTAGGAGCTGGCTAACACAGTAAACACTCAGTATTTTCCATCTTCCTTTGACATAACTTCATGTTTTGAGTGATTCCTGGCTTCTTTTCCCTCATTTCTCTTGGCCACAGGGCAGTTCAGAAGAGCAATGCGTTACTGCTTGTAGATATTTCACACAAGTGTTCAGATCAGGGCTGGGACCCACTTAAGTAACTAAAAGGGTGGGGGAGAAGGGTGGGTTCTCCCAAAATACCCCCTCCAATCTCCCCAACGTGGACTGGTGTTCAAACCTCCTCCAGCTGCAGTTGTCACGGCCGCGGCGTTGATGCGCGTCGCTCCGTAAGCGGGGATGGCTTTTTCTGAAGGAAGGACAAACAGCTTCCCAGGACTTTTTGTACAGCAGGACTGAAATCCCCATTAAAAATGTGATGATAGGAAACTTGCAAACGCGTATGCTAATTTGTTCTGTGAAATTCAAGCAGCAGCCTCACCGTGACCCTCAGGTTTGGATTTGCACGTTCAGGTCTCGCTTTATAAGTTCTGAAACTTGCTGTTCGTGTGGTTGCTTGGCTGATTTCTGCAGGAAGGATTGGAATTAGAAGAGTGTGTGTGTGCCCTGTAACTCCTATAACCCTGCCTCTTATTCTGTGCATTTTTTTAAACGCAACTCATCTTTGAGCATTTGCTCCCCGTTTGCCTTTGGATATTTTTCCTAACCATCTTAAAAGCTACACGATAATTATTGGTTAATTCTTGCTGATTGCCTCTGTTTTTTTTTTAACTGGGATTTCACCCGTGGAAGTTGGATTTTGTCTGAATGAGGCTTTCATGGACGCTTCTAGAACAAGAGCAGGGCTCTGTCACTTAGAGGGCACAGGTGCCTGCACACCTACATGGCAAACCAGCGCGCTGTTGTGTAAGCACCCAAAGGTCAAAGCCTTAATAAAAACATCTCCTCTTTTACAAGGCAGAAATGCATGCGGTGTGTTCGTGGTTACCCAAACAGGGTGTTCTGTGACAGATTAATCTGAAGCCAAATGAGCAGTGGTGGTGCTTTCTTGTGGGAAGCTCTTGCACACAGAGCGCATCACCAGCACATCATTGCGTTGTGCGTGCATAAGAAGGCCTGGTGCTCTGACTTGCTTTTATTCCTGTGGCTGAAAGAGGAGAAATATGAAAAATTCTCCCAAAATAGAAAGTGAGTAATGTTGATGCAACACAATGGTGAGAAGTCTGAAGCAAATGTTTTCTTTTTGTTGCTTTTTTGGCTACGAAATGTTTGCATGAGTTGGTGCATATATTTGGTTTCACCCTCCTGTCTGTTTTGCTCAAAACCTTTTCTTGACAGCTATGCCAACAGTTCATTTTGTTCCTTTGGTGACTAAATAGTGGGGGAGCTGATGTTGGAGGGTTTCTGTAACAGCAGAGGACAATGCTGGGCAGTTTGGACCAGCCCTTCCATGTGCTTCCCATAAGCAGATTGTTTCTAGTTTGCTCGATGGTACTGAGATCCTCCTCTGAGGGACAGGAAAGCTTGCCAGAAGTTGGTCGGGTTGGTTTAACCTCGTTGCAATAAATTACAGAGCAATCATAAATGATGAGAAGGAGTTTGATGAAGTGGGTGAGGAACAATTGATGGGTTATTTTAGTTAAAATGACTTCGAGCCCAATCCAACTCCCACTGATGTCAATTAAATCGTCGTTGGATCGGGGCCCAAGTGAGTCAAATTCAATTATGCCTGAACTGTAAACATTTAAAAGCACATTATAACAAAGTAGTTTAACGCTTAAATTTCGTGAATGGTTTTGTTTTAATGCAACCCCACAGCGATCTCTCTTTATTTGTACAGCTCTGAAGAAACCCTTTTTTTTTTGACTGCTATGAGAGAAGTCACTGCAGTTGGTTCCGCAAATATATTTCTGCCCTTTGGAGACTTATGTGAGAAGAGACAGCAAAGATGATAGAAAAGAAATAGTAAAGATTGTGGTGCTTTTTATTCCTAATTGAGTTTGGAGAGCTTCTTTGTGCACGTATCAGCTCTTAAGCTGCTGAAATGCGTGCACGATCCAATCTCCAAACTGAAATTGTTATGGAGATTCATCTCTGTCTCAGCAAAACGAAGCAAAGCATCCAAAATCTTATTTTAAAAGTGAATATAAATAAAAAGACAGATTTATAAATACATTCAAGTTGAACAACATACGGTGTTGTTTGCAGGAAATGAGAGAGATATTTTAACTTGTGGCTCACAAGCTTGTGCTAAGAGAATTACTGTATTTCTTATGAATTTGGGATTGATCCTTTAGGACTGACCCTTCTCATTCTGTCCTCGTATTTCCCCTCAGCTCCCTTCCAGCCCAACGAGGCCTTTCCCCCCATTAGGGCAGCTCAGTGGCAGCTAAGTGCCATCTCTGGAGGTTTCTCACAAGCTTTGGACGTTGCAAACTGTGTGTCCAGCAGGGAATAGCTGCAAGGTGGGGTCATTGCTGGCTGTCTCAGGGAACTAAATCTGTCCCCACAGCAAATGATCTCCCAGTCAGCGTCAGGCGCTGAAAGGGCTTTGCAGGAGTTGGAGTTGGTCTGTTCTGTTTTCTGCCTTCGTTGCACAGCTGTGTTTAAAATGAAAGACAGAGCCTGATCCTTGTTTAAATAAGGAGCGTTGCTGTGGCTCTGTGAAAGTCTTTGGTGGATGGAAACGCTGGGTGCAATGAAAGGACAGAAAATGGGACGTGGGTGTGGGATGGCTCCACCATTATCCATCGCCCAGGTAAGCACGGGGCTGCCATGGACCCGATGCCCAGCAAAGATCATGGGAGACCTCGGGGTGTCCGGGCGGGATCAGCAGGGTGGGATTTCCCACCCGCCTGCACTGTGCAGCCCCATGGCTTTTTCTGGTGTGGGGCAGGGAAGTGCAGCCACGAGACAGAGCTTCTGCATGTCCTTCTGCCTCCCCCCAAGCCTTCTCCAGCCTTTCCCTTCCCAGAAACACATCTGAAGACACGAGCGGATGATGCCAAGGGAACGGATCCTGCTTTGTTCAGGATCACCTGAATCTTATCTCGGAGCTTGGGTTGGGTTTTGTAGCAAAACTTTTTCCAGTTCAGCAAGTGATAGAAATGAAAGAGATGCGTGTGGTTGCATGCATGGCCAGCACAGGCTGCATGAATGCCTCCAGATCTGGTTAGCTGCCTACGTGGGCTTTGTTTTCACTTTGGCAAATCCTATTTAACAAATTAAATAACTTTTTTTGTGTGTGTGCTGTTGCACTTTTTCATGTTTTCACCTTTTTTATATCCTCTTTTGTCTTCCAGGCTTTTCTGTTAATAGCGAGATCAATTAATTGCTCCCATTTGCACTTTCCAAAGAGCTCACAGCCATGAAACAGACCATTTCAATAGTGTTAGTATGAGAAAAAAATGGAATAAAACTGCCATGAATGCAGGGATTTTATGGCACGTACTTCATTTAAGGAAAAAATAGTGCCTGTTTTCTTTCCCACAAGTAAATGAAGATGCAGCTACGAAAGCAGTGCGGAACACTTGAGAGCTGCAGTCAAATCCCTGTGGCTTTGTGGTGTTTGGGGGAGAAGGCAACGATTCTCGTTCTGACTTTGTCACTGCCTGGTGATCTATGCCTTATTTTCTCCCTTTTTAACATCAGCACGATGAGACATGTCACAACTTGTAAAAATGCATTAAAATCAGTTGACAGCAATTTGGAAACTGAGCGTTACCTGATGTATTCACAGATATCAGCTGCTCAGGACAGCTTAGGCACGATGCATTTGACTCGTATTAACTCAGCTGTGATCTTAACCTCATCTTCTGCAGAAAAGAAAAGGAAAAAGTGATGCTTTTATCTGCTGATTGCATTACTCTGCCTCTGAGGGTGTACCTGCAAAATAGAAATGGTGCTCCACTGTATGAAATTACAGGACACCAAAAGCACTGCCATTCATCGCAGTGCATTGACAGAGGCTTTGGTTGAAGAAAAACATTTCCTGGAGAGGAATTATCTTGAGAAAACTCTGATATTTCTTAACAAGCAGAGCTGCTGCCGAGTTTCTGAGTAGCTCTGCAATGTTTGCTGACGATTTAGCAGGTTGTAACTCAATTGCTCTGAAACCAGTCGTCCCTACTTGGTATCCTCTGAATAATTCCTACCAATAGGGAAACTGCAATGGAATAGCTGCTGCTGCTTGTTGCTGCTTAGTTAATTAATTGGAAATAAAAAACACCAAAAACATCCAGAGGAAACTGTTCCCAGCACCTGGCCTTAACGTGGCTTAAAATGTATTCCTTTAATTCTTTAGTCCCAAAATGTTTGTTTTCCCCAAAGCCAGCAATGAGTCTTTTCCCTCCTGTAGTTGCTGCCAGCATTGGAAACGATTGCCTGGCTGTTGACAAAACTTAAGTGTGTGAAAAGTGATTACTTTGGTTAAACTGGAGAGAAAATTCAACGCTTTGTGAGGTTCCCTCCTTCGTTCAGATGTCTCACTTTTTACAGTGATCAGTAAACACTGAGGCTTATGCATTTCAAACTCCAATGTCCAAACGTTGCCTTTCTCAGTGCCTCCTGATTTCCCCACTGTCCCCACATGTTATTTACTGCTTGAAGTCAGGAGAAGGTTTGGGCGTGTAGGAAAAGAAAAGGAATTGCATCAGACTGCAAATGTGTGACCGTTTTCTGCTGAGCATTCATTTATCCGGCAGCTCGGGACACGTCTGTGAGCAGGGACACCTGAATGGAGCTGGGTTTTGCAAAGCCGTGGGGCAGCCAAGGATTTTGCTCCATGGCTTGGCTGCCTTCACCCAGCTCCATCCCATGCTCACCATTCGAGGCTAAATACCTATCTTTCCCGTTAGTTACATGGAAACAGTGGCTTGTTACACACTTGCAAAGCGTTGTAAAATCTTTTGCTAAGAAATGCAGGGGAAGTCCAAAGTAATATATAGCCAGTGGGGATTGCAACATTGACTTGTGTGCACTTAACTGTGCTCTCTGTGAGGCTTAACTAAGCATGCATAGAAAATCTCTATTACTTTCCCTTTCAGAGAGAAGTCTACAGGATGGAAGAGGCTTCCATACAAATCATATTTAGATGTTAAGTCAAAATTGCTTGTATTACTTTGTAGGGATTTCAGTCATTCATTAGCAATCTGTATCTATCCTTTCACCTTCCCTTACACATCTTTTTTTCGTCCTGTCCATGTCATGCAGTGTTTTCAGGTATACTCTTTCATTCTATTCCTTTTTCTCTCCTCAAACTCATTCTTTCTGGCTCCCCTCTGCACAAACCTCATCCGATGTTTGAGTTCAGGTCGAACTTTTGAACCCATGACATCACGTTGGTTTGGAATTAGGCAAAACCAGTTTGCCCATCCCTTGTTGTAAAAGGGTTAATCCTCTAAACTATTGAGAGGCAAGGGCAGGGAATTATGAAAGGAGCCCCTGTTTTATAAGCATTTGTATTGCCAGTGCTTGAATACCTATAATAAGTAGGTTGCTTCTGTGATTAATGACTGCGTTTTACATGCTGACGACGGATGATATGCCTTATTGTAAAAGCCATTATTTTTTATTTGGTCTCTTTACCAAAGCAGTGCTGGAAATGAGATGTTAACGTGTTGGTGGGAGTATGTTTTCTTCTCAACAACTCAATGGGAAGTGACCCCCACGGAGTTAAAAATAAACGATAAGATGTGCTTTTCCTTCCTCCTCCCTGTGATGCGTGGAAGAGGCACGAGGCGGATGTGCAAGCGGAGCGTGGTTTTAATGCAGGACTTTTTATTTTCAGCAGAGATTTTTTTGTTTCCTGAAGGCTGGAATGGGGTAGGGATGCGTTGTCAGACTGAGGCTTTATGAATTTAGAAGGGTCTTAAGGTCAGTCTCGCTTTGTTTTACTAACTCATAGCTTAGTGAGAACACTGACAATGTAAAGTCTCTTATGCTGTATGCAGAAAGAGCATGGGAATAATAAATCTGTGGTGTTTCACCCCAGCAGTGCCGCATAAAGGAATCTGGCAATGCTGGTATTTGAGAACCACCAGAGATATTCCCCTCAGACCTCTTTCCTTTGTCTGTCTCTGTATTGGCAGCCAGAGCTTTGCTTGAGTATCTTTCCTGATATTCTTAGAAGTCTTAGATCTTTAAAATGTAAAAAAAATATGAATTTGATTTTAAAAAATGGTGCTTTGTATACGTCTGTTATTGGAGGAGTTCCCATGGAAACACTGCAGCTTGCACAACAACAGGATACACGCATTGCTTCACTATTAACATATATATTAATGGCACATTAAGGAGTTTCGTAATCCTATGACACAAAAGAGTGCTCATGCAATCTATTAATGGGAAATAGGTTTAGCTAGGTGTGAGATAATAACACCTCTGCCTCCCCTTTGTGGCTTCCGTTTGAGTGCTTTCCAGACCATACAACAGCTTTGTGTGGTAGATGTTATCATCCTCATTTTGCATGTGGGGAAAAAAACAGAAGTCCGGTGAGAGCTGGGGATCTGCTGGAGATGGAGCATCAAAGCTGTGCCAGGGCTGGGAATGCTATGCCAGAGTCCTTTTCCCCTTCGTTTGTATCTCAGCGATCAAACTTTGATTCTTCTGGTTCTGGATGAGTCAAGTGAGATTAAGTAGAGACGGTGGGAGTGAGACAATCTCCCATTATCCCGGAGCTGATGCTAACACTGGCGCGGATCGTACGCCCACATGTGTGGAGGGAAGAAAGCACTGCATTGTCTTTGTGTATTGACTTCTCTGATTGGTATTTAAATGAGGTTATCACAGGCTGTGGAACACGGCAATGCTGCATTCCATAGGAAAATCAGAGGTAAACAGATGTGCTGATGAAAACCAGAGATGGGCGATAACTGGGGCTTGGACTCAAATCCCTCCAAGCTGAGGGTGAGGGAGGGTCTCCTATGCACATCTCTGGTCTGGGGGTGTGTCTGTAGTTCTGGATTGGAGGTGTCTGAAATGGATGTCCTGAGCTTTCTGTCTGTAATAGCATTAAAGCTAGCAGAATTGGAGCACCGGTAGAAACCTAATTTGAACTCCTATGATTAATTCGGGCCAATCTCCACCCTAAGCCTAATCTATATCTGTCTGGAGATATAAAACAGTGTCTCCTTGGCTGACTTCCTATCAGAACAGAAAAAAACCCAGCACAATGGTGTCTGCCATGAGTGAGGGAGCGTGTTCTCTGGAGACCAGAACTTTTGGGAGCTCACCAACTGGAATTTCTGGCTCATCCATCTAACAGTGCTGTGCATAGGCTGCCTGGTACATGAGAGGAGACCTTGTCATCACTTTTCTGACATGTAAACGGTTGCATGCAGCCCAAGTGCTTTGCAACTCCAAGGCCAACATTTTTCTCATGGAACTACTTACTCTGGGTGCATCCATTTTGAGGCTGCCCATCCTCGAGACATTTTGTTGCTTGCTTTTTTGAGATGAGATGAATGGAAATAGGAGGTAAACCTGTTTGTGCTTCAGCTAGAAGGAAAACAAACAAAAACTGAAGTGAATGGGCTGAGTCTTAACAACTCTACCTCAATCTAGTATTGCATTGGGAGCTATTCCTATGTCTGAGCTGTGGGTCTGGTGCAGACTTATTGTTTAGCCCCTGTTTCCCCTCTCCTGACCAACTCCATGGCTGCTTCACTGGCTCTTCCCATGCTTTTATCCACAGGCTATACTTCAAGGTGAAAATACATGTGTAATGCTGCAGCCTGACATTGTCTTTCCATGATGTCTGTAGCAGTGAATGCAGTTTTCCTTGTCCTCACTGACTCCTGGACCACAGAGCAGGCTGATTAAGTCCAGATGTTGAATTGAGTACAGTATCAGGCTGCCTGGAGACCAGGGATAACCACTGAGAATGTCCTGAGTCCATTTTGGACTGTCCCAGCTGCAGGCAGAGGTGCTGAATAAGCCACACATCTGAAGGTTCTTGCAGTGACTTCAGTATAATGTAGACAGTCCTACAGAAGTTGAGGGAGCTGCTTTGGGAGCTGGAAGTGCAGCCATACTTTTTCCCCATCCAAAAAGTGAAAGCTGAGCTCTCCTTTATTCATTCTATCTGGGTAAGGTTCTGTCCATGGGGCGACCTGGGTATGCTGCTGTTTGAACTGGAGGGAATAAAATAAGCAATGCCACGCAGCAAAGCTGTGGCAAAGCCTTTGTCAGCTTCTTCAACCCAAAAAATCACATTTGGATGAAATCCTTATTCCGAGGTGTTGGAATAATACTGGGTGGACATTATGTTCAGCTTTATTCCATCAGTGTTTCTCCTTTCAACTAGCCACCAGCGTGGGGTAAAATTGCTGAAGTGGCAGACACAAAGGATAGACAGGTTGAATGCAGCTTGCTCATGTATCTTTCCAGTCTATCTAAACTGCATTGTTAGTGCAGCTGTTCAGCCAAATCGTCCACAGGGTTTATTTTTGTGTGTAGAGGAAACAGAGATGAGCTTTCTCTCCGTGAGGGCAGATGGAAGATCAAAGAATCATTACACACAGCTCCAGTGAGACCAGCCTCTCTGCTAAATGTGTCCTGATGGGAGCAAGATTATTAATAGTGACCCTTGAGATAAGCCAAGATTCTAAGAGGCAAAGGCTCTGCCACAGTGTGACAGGTGCCTTTCAGGTTAGCACTGGTACTTGCTGAAGTCCTCCTTTCACTTTGGTGTGGAGGAATAGAGGAAGGAGTCTGCTTTTGAAAGACTGATCTACTGTTCTCCTGAAGAAGAGTAATGCATCTTCCAAAAGATCAAGTGTGCAAAATGTAAGCAGTTTGGTGTTTAGAAGCCATTGAACTCTCTCCCTTCCCACGTGTCACTCACCAGAATGTTTTCAAGGCTCGGAGCAGGAAGAGGTGGTGATGTTTATGGCAAGGTTTCTGCTGGAACTCGTACAAGGGTGGGCTTGAGAAATCTGAAGAGTGCTTTTGTGTGCAGGGCTAGTCTGCTGTCCAAGGCTAGTGTTTGCTTATGGATGTTGTGATAATAATTAACAGAGCAGGAAGTAAAGGACTGAATGATTTATGCACGCGCGGCATTATGCATTTAAACTTGGACAGAAACTGAAATCCTGAGAGGAGGCAGATTTATTTATCAAACGTGTAAGAACGTAAGAATGGTCATAACGTGTCAGACCAAAATCTTTCCAGACTAATATCTTGGACAGCATCCAGCAAGAGATACCTGGGGATAAGGAGCAGAACATGGCTTACCCTTCCATTAAACTGCCCTCTCACTCTGATTATGTTTCTAGACTTAAATCCAAGTGTTGTCTTCGACCGGTGACACCATCTGTACCGAGTTTGGGATTTGGCCTCCTGCAGTTCTCCCCAATGTCCTGAGCTGTCTGGTCATCTGGCTGCCATCATTAAAGACAAATACATTGCAGCTCCAATTCAGACACCCAGAGAGCTGGGTCACCTTGGTGCAGTGCTTCTCCTCCATCCCTGAGACCAGAGACTGCCTGTAAATCCATTTCTCCTCGCTATTTGATTCTGTAATCTTTTGGCTACGTTGCTTTCTAAATTCAGGTCCAGTGAGTGATGAGCTCTGGAGTTCAGTCTTATCATCCGTAATGGAGGAAACACTTGGCTGAAGCGTTTGACATGACTTAGTTCAAAAGCAAGAGCTTCAAATTGATGTTGGCTTAATGGAGCCAAAGTGTCCCTCGATGCAGATATGGTAAATGAGCTGGTGGCTTGTATCCCAGTAACTCTCCTGTATCATCTGGGCTCTGTGGTTTATAGAGATGCGCTTGTGTTTGTTTCCCTGGAACTAATGTGGCCTGATCTTAAAACTCCCTCAGAGTCCCAACAGAAAGGGTCTGGAATGGAGATTCCCATCCAAACCCATCCATTGCTTGGAGCAGTTTCCAGTTATGATGGCCTTGGGCCCATCCCTTTTAAAAGGAGTGGGAGGATTGATCTGTTTGTGTTCAGAGCAACCTCTTTCCTGCACGGTAGGACTTCAAGGGTCATCTGCTAAAGATGTGGAATCGCACACACTTTCCTGTAGCCTCAGACCAAGAGTGGGACAACTCTGAGCCATGCCTGAAGAGGTGAATATGAGTCAAGGAGAATTCATTCCAAAAGGCAGGCTGCCCTGGGAGTGCGTGAGGCAGGATAATTCAAAATAGAAAAGTGGTGCTTGTTTTTCTGATTCATCCTCCACCAATTATGCCAGAGCGATTTTACATTTGCTACAGAGGATTTCTTGAGCACTGGCCAAAGAGATTCTTTAAATGTTTCACTTGAAAAATAATAATAATAATAATAATAATTCTCTTTTATTTACAAATTTTCCTCTTCAGTGTGGATCTGACAGGGTCCTGGTCCTTACAGCAGGCAGTGGGATGAGTCCTCACTCAGGGAAGCTCTTGGGCTCATCATGTCCTTATAAGCAATTATTTTCTGTGTGCAAGGTGCTGTAAAGTTGTACAAAAGCACAATACAAATATCAAATGTGGTTATTAAGTAAAGATTAATTATCTTTCTGGTTAGGTTTTATTTATTTATTTATTTATTTTTTTTTTGTGAAGGCCTCTGGCATGCATACCTCAGACACACTCAAACTTATTAATTACTGTTATTATGTAAAAGTTATACTGAAACATTATGTTGATAAATTGCTAATGGAGACAGGTATGAAACGGAAACCTGGATCTCACAGCTCCAACTGCTCAGATAATTTCCCTTGTGGTTTTGGAACTAAAGGACTGAATTCAACCACAGACCCAAGTGCCCACAGCTGGGGAAGCGCAGCTGCAGATTTGTCCACCTCTGCTCTCTACTGGGTACCTCCATAGTGAGAGGTGCCTTGGGGAAAAGCCCTTTCCAGCTACAGCATGTTTTATTTAGTATTACAATGGGTGATGTTCAGAGACATCAGGGTTTTTGTTTGCAACACACTTAGATGAAAACACAACCCCTCAAAAATGTGGTTGAACAGGGAACTGACTTTAGCTAATGTGTCAGGGAAGGCAAAATAAATGCCTGAGTGAGCTTTCATCTTGTCTTAGCTCATCACGGAAGGTTTCGGTTCTTACAGAATCGTTCCTTAACTGGAGAACCCTATAAAGGATCATTTTTGCTTCACTAGAATTAGCTGCACTAATTTTTACTTGTTTTCCTCCTGTGGACTCATGCAGGTGAAGCTCTGGCTCCATGGAAGCTGATGGCTGCTTTGCCATGGGTATCAGTTGGTCTGCATTTCTCCGTCAGGCAGGGAAGCCATTGGCTGCCCAGCCTTCCTGCTGTGTAGCTGAGTTGCATTTACCTTTGGCAAGACTTGTGGTCCTGGTCAGGTTAATAAGGTTTATTGAATGGGATTGGAAATAGAATATAGGGTGAGCTGTGCCTGCAGCCTCTGATTCTTTCCTCCAGGGAACTTTGCTGAACACTCTTTTGGAACACCACCAGTCTTTGTTCTCCAGTGCTGCACTTAGCTTTCCCTGCAGCCTCTGTGACACCATTCCCATGGAAATGTTGGCTCTATGCACTTCAGCTGACCTTTGGAGCTGTTTTTGGAAGTTTTCAGAATGTCCCAGAAGTACCCTTCAGGAGAGCATACAAGTGGGGGTAGCATCTCTGGAAGACCATCTGTGGCAATGTTTTAAAGGCCACACCACACAAAAACACCAACTCAGGTCTTGGAATCTGTCAAGCTGTTGATGCCGTATGCTCAGTTTAATTAGCCCACCTCTTTTCAGGCCATAATTAGCTCAGGTGCAGTCTCATCATGGCTCTGCTTCCCGTCCTAGAAACAGCCAAGGGATCTGTGCACAGCACCAAACTGCATGGCATGAACACCACCCAGGTCACCTCTGAACTTCAGATTTGAGCATCAGTCAATGATGGCACACCAGCGAGGAGGTGTTTTTCTCTTCTTCACTTCTCTTTTCATTTGTCTTTACTTCCCAGGGGCTTGCATGGATCTTGGTGAACCACAGCATTGATCTCAGGAAGAACCTGATGCATTCTGCTTTCTTGCAGTTAATATTCACAATGCAGAGCTTAAGGAGAATGTTAAAAGCAGAACAGTGAGCGTGTAATGCTTGAACTTATTCTACTACTCTGCTTCTTTTGCCTCCATTGCTTTGATCAGGGCTTGCTTCTTCCTTTCAATGAGCTGCCCAGCCCTCCAGCAAAAGGGAACTTTCTGAACAAACCCGATTCCTCCTTGGTAGCCTTTTGTTTTGACACTCAGAAGAAGGCAGATTTATAGACTTTCCTAAGTCGTAAGTTCATTTTCTTTTTATTTACCTTTCACTGCAGCCCATTCGGAGTGAGATTTCATTCTGCCTCCGAGCAGGGCTGACCTGCCAAGAGGAGCTGATCCATAAATCTTCCCTTCCTTTTTCTTTCTTTCCAAAACAGAATTAGCTGAGTTTGCCTGTGAGGAAAACTGTTCTGCCATTGCCGGCAGTCAAACAGTGCAATTAATTAGTGCTTTCCCTTTTCTCTTCCCTCTAGTCTCTGTCTGATGGGGTTGAAAGTAAGCCAGGGAGGAGGGGGAAGGGACAAAAGAAGGGAAAATGTTTTGTTTGAAGTATTTATATTCAGTTAAAAAGTTTGCTATGTGATACAGCTCAGTGGTGGTGTCCCTTTTGCATCATGTCTAGTGGCCACAAGTTTAATCAAAGCATCCCAGCAGAGGAGCTGGAACTTAGGACTTTCTTGTACAAAGCCACATTTTAAGAGGTCGTCCTCTTTATGACCTCCTGAATCCTAAAACTGTGGCAGCTTCACCGTTGTGCTGCCTTCTTGTATCTCAGCTGGGAACATCAGAACACTTGCTGTGCTGCTTGGGTAGAGAACAAATTCCTCATTTCGTGGTTCAAGTGGGCTGCTGTTTGGGTTTCAAGTACAAAAGGATGGTGGGTCAGAGGTGGAAAAGGTGTTTGTAAAATGATAATGGAAAGTATGCATTCAGCTGAAACTGTTCTGCAGGGCAGGTCTGAAAAGGAAGATGCTCCATCTCTGCTCCTTCCCATTGTGGAAGACAGAGCATGTCACGACAGTGCTGAGCAGACGAGAGCTGCTTGCCAGCATTTAATTTGCTGAAGATTAGGAAATTATTACAACACTGTGGCAGTCCAGAAATACCATTGAACTCTGGGGGATGTGAAATGGAGATCTAGCCTCAGATTTTGTTGTGTTTGGAAGCCCAAGCTTTATCAGAGTAAAAACTGTAAGGATTGTTTAAGCCATATTGATAGTGTACCTTGACCCAATGGACTGGCTCAACATCAGCCACCTTTGAACTCTGGAATAACTTATATCTAGAACAAGGCTGAACTTGCTCATTTTCTTTGTGATCAGAAGCAATGCAGAGATGAGCTATTCCTGCTTTTTGTCCTCACTGCAGGGAAAGGAGGCTGCTAAAACATTGCCCCTTTCTGACCTCCAGCTTTCTCCACAGAAAGCCTTGAACCCCAGGTTTTTCTCCTAGTGCTGTCCTTGCTCTGTCCTACCCATCCTGTGCCCTTATCACGCCAAGGACAGCAAGCTGAGAAGCCTTCTACATGGCCGGACTGAACTTCAGCTGATGCTTCCATTATTTACAATCATTTCTAAAAGCACTCTCATGACTGTTGGGGTCGAGCCATAAGCAAACGCTTCTCTTATGATCACATGTGATAAATAGACATAAAGCTCTTGGTGTCAGCAGCCTCACCAATCTGTTTACCACTTGGAGCTCGCAGCAGCTTAGCAGTTGCAAACCATCACTTGTCCAGAAGTAGAAGAGCAGTTTCAGAAGTGCTGTAAGTAAATAAGAGTTCTGACGTGGGCACCAAAAATAAGCATGCACTGAGCTTTTCTGAGCATTTGGCCAGGTCGCAGTTGCTGACTGCTGAGCAGTTAGGAAAAAGTATCCCCTCTTTCAGGTGCTCAACACTTGAACAACCCCAGGTCATCTGCTTCTCTCATAGCTAGCACTGTTTTGCCCTGCAAAAATAACCAAGGTTGGAACCAGCACCACCTGACCCCTAAGGGACACAAGAAGGTTAAGTCCAGTCCTTTGTGGCATCTAAACTGGAACAGTAGCTGAGGTTGACCCTTTTAGGTCACTTTAGCTGAAAAATGGGAGGAAGTCTGTAACTGGCTTGTGTTGATGGGTGCAGAAATACCATTGAGGGCAGATCTGGTACTGCGAGGCACGGGAGGCTTTCTCAACCCTGATTTATGCTCTTAGAGCTGCCGTTGCAGTGGTAAATCAAGGCAGAATGTTTGCCAAGCTGCTTGGTGATAGTGGAACTGCACAGGCATTGGCTGAAAGAAACCCACAGAAAGAAAATGCAGATACACTTTCCGTAAGAAGTTGTTGGCTTAGCAATTCTGGTCTCATCTCTCGGGTACTTTCTGGATGGTTTAAGTGAAATGGTGAAATAATTTAAATTTAATGGAAGTGGAAATATTTTTTTTTTTTTTTTTTTTTTTTTCGGTGTTGCAAAGATGTGGAGGAGAAAAGCAAGGCTCAAACTATTCCTACTTTGCTGGTGTAATGGCAAAGTTTTCCAAGCTTGCTTTGCAAGTGGCTGGATTTTGGATGTGAGTGAAGCAGATGTGAGGAGAAGTGCCAGCCAACAAGACACATGGCTCTGATCTACCCCTGCATGGCATTTTACCTGGGACCTGAGTTGTGATCCCACAACTGTTCATGCTGGGGAATATGGATCAGCAGCAGGCCAGGCTGGCAACACCTTTCTCCTGCTGGTGAAGAGTTACTTGCTAAAATAGACTCATTGAGACCTATAGATTATTATGTTCATTAGTGGTGATTCATACTAAGAGTTTCATAATCAGGCCTGCTGGTGTAATATGTTCCTTTCCACAGTACCATTTATCTTAAAGATCTCGGAATACTTTATGTACATTGAGCTTTAATCCATGTTTTACCACCAGCGAGGGCAGGTAAGGAGGATTGTTTCCATTTTGCAAATGAGGAAAACTGAGGTACAGAGTGAGAAAGTGGGTTTGTCCAAGATTCTGGAGGTTGTTTGCAGAATTGTGTGCAATGGCCATCTTTGAATGAGTGTACATTTCCCATGCGTGGCCCCAGAGACCTAAAAGGGATCTTTACTTTCCCTGGGCTGAGCAGAAACCTGTCTATAGTTGTAAGGTTTGAAGGGAATCAGAAACTCCTGCAGCGTCTGGGGATGTTTAAATTTGCCATCCCCAACCGAAGTGTTGGGGCAGAAGTGCTAGTTTGCTTTTAGGGCTGGTTTCAGCCAATTGGTCTAAGATGTAGAATTAAGAGGTAGTGAAGAAACACAATTTGGAAGAGAAATCTCTCTACAGCTCCCATTTTCCATCCGTATTTCCACTGAAGTGACCTTTGTCTGCTTTCTTCCCTGCCAGGGTCCCCTTCTCTGAGGGCATATCCTCTCATCTCCGTTATCACCAGGCAGCCCTCTGTGGTCCCTCACCTCGTTCCAGCTGCCACCAGCTCCCATGTGCTGCCAGCCCAGACCTCAGCGGCTGCGAGCTCAGAGACGCCAGCCAGCGAGACCCACGGCAGCAGCGAGTCGGAGGCAGAGCAGCCCACACCTCGGTTAAAAAAGCCACGCCGGAGTCGGACCATCTTCACAGAGCTCCAGCTGATGGGCTTGGAGAAGAAATTCCAGAAGCAGAAGTATTTGTCTACACCTGACAGGTAGGAGTGCGCTGGGCTGGGGAGGGAGATCCAGTTCCTACCACCAACTGCGGTCCTTTAGCTGTGCAGAATGCACTTGTCTTCATCTGGTTTACTGCTTTATCTGAGCAGTCCATTCAGATGCTCGTTGTTCCCTTTTCTACATTCTGGGATTATTGCTGGCAGCCACTGACCTGAAAGACAGATCACACCTTGTGCACATCTGTAGCTCCCTTCTGTCCCTCCTCAACCTGGGGACAGCCAGACATGGCTGAAACTATCTAGGCTATAAATATTGCTTAGAAAGGAGCAGGAAAATACTGTTTTCTAACCTAGGAGAAGGACAGGGAGCAAAAGGGTTGAAGCAAGCCTGCTCAGCTGTCCCCATACTGAGTGCTCCCTGGCTGCAGAGTGCTGCTTTCTAACTCCATGGCGATACCTCTGCTGCTGGCCGAGGACATGGGCAGATGACCTGATTAAATTTCAAGGCTAACTTCTCTTGAGATCAAAGATGACACGAATAGGCTGTATCAATGGAAATGTCACATGGTGATAGATGTGCCTGCTAGCAGGCATCCAGGCTCAGAGATGTACAAGAAGCTGAGCAAAGGCTCTTTCTTCTTTTCTGTTCTTGCTCCAGACCCTTGGGAAAAGATGTGGCCTGGTTTCCTGCTGAGATGCTGAGGTGGATGGCTCTGTCTCTGTGGCAGCTGGGAAGTTGGCTGTAGCTTCAGCTTGCTGCTGAACTAGCTCTCATCTGGCAAACATGGCTAGCAATTCAGTGAGCAGTTAGTGGTCTGTCCATCAGGGAGAGAGCCTGGGATGCATAGGTGTGAAGGCTGCCTTGCTCCATCTTGAATTCTCAGGGACTGCTTGGTAGCAAATAGACAAACTAAAATAAGGAGAGGTTTTGTTTGTTTTAAAGGCTTTGAATGCTACCCTGCAAATCTAAATTACAGGAAAAAGCCTTGTCCGATTCCTATTCAGTTTGTAAACCTAGGGAGGGTTTGAAAGGTTCACCAGACCTTGAACTCCACGGGTGGCAGAATCCCAATATTAAAATGGTTTTGAAGTCAGCACACTCCACTTGTACTCCCTGTCACCAAAGGATCACAGCTAGACCGAATCTCATGAGCAAGTCTGAATGTCTCACACAGCTTTAGATCCCAGTGCTTCTTTAGTGACTCCTCCCAGTGTCACATAAGCAGATTGTTGACACCATTGATGAAGCACTCAGGGCTGGTAAATTAATTTAGTAGTATGACTGTTCCTTGGCTTTGTCTGTGTTAGAGCCTGGTGAGCGATTCCTGTCCCTGCACCACTTCCCCTGTTTGTTTCCTTGGGTTTCCAGGCAATGCTGACTACAGTAATGTGTGTGGCAAGAGATGGCAACTGGCTGCAGGTAATCAGAATGTGATAACATGCATTATGGCAAGCTAGCCAAGCAGTGTTTCTCTCTCTGAACTCATGGCTGGAAACGTGATCGTGAAGCAATGAATTGTGATCTGTGTTCAGTCCTGCAGCTTTTGGCCTAGACACAAGATTGTGCTGGTTAGAGGGCAAATAGAGCACCTGGTTTGTTAGTAGTAAAGGAGAGCAGTGCGATGCCTCTGCCACATTCTCAGACAAACTGGTAATATTTTTAAGTCAATGGGATAAGACATAGACATTGTATAGAAGTGTAGGCAGCAGGGAATCTCAAGTGGGGAAAAGCATGAAGCCAGGAGTGTGTATGTGAGCACAGAGCTGGTGTGGGGTGCGTAGGTGCTTGTAAATACACGAGTGAGCCTGACCGCCCGAGGAGCCCAGCTGAAACAGAAATGCTATTATGAACAACTTGGCCTTGACAAGTGTGCTTTCTCCCGTGCAGAAATAGGGAAATATCTGTCAGAAATCTCATACAGTCCAGAACACGTCGGAATGTGGCTCTGGGTTTGGGATGTCCCACCTGTGGGGTTTGCGTGACTCTGTGGGGCACTTGCCTGGCGTTGCTGAGGATTTCCAACTCTGCCTGTTGTGCAACTCCATTACAACACTGCCAGATGCATGGTACCATCACCTGTGGGGAAGGATAAAGAGCTAGCCTGAGCTGCATTTGCTTCATATCCTGAGTTTTAATATAGAAATAATGAATGGTTTCAGATGAACTTGCACAGGTTGGAGAAATGCGGAGGATGAATCAGGATTATGGGCTGTCTGCCACACGTACCCTTAAGCTAAACACGCAAATAATAAATTCGTTTATAAGCTTAAATTGCCTATAATAGCACAATGCATAAGAAATTAATAGATTTAGATGTACTACTGCTCTTTGAGAAATGAAAAAGTATCATTATCCTCATTATGTAGGTAGTGAAGATGAAATATGATACAAAAAGCAACGCTTTCACAGGCAGACTGATGCCAGGTGTCTTGCTTCTTACGTGGTTGCTTCAGACACCATGGGCCTATTTTTCAGGAATGCTGTGTAGCAGCAGCTCCCTGCCTCATGCACAAACGTGGAGCATCAGCAGTCAGCATACAGCTGTCCTGTGTTTGAAAAAGAGCAGGCAAGCCTTCAGAACTTTTAGAGTTGGCCATTTGTCCACCAACACGTTGACCATTCTTTCTTCTTCCAGCGACTATCTTTACACCCTGGGAGAAGCAAAGCAATCCTTTCTGGCAGTCCTGCTGCTGTGTGGTTGCCTGCCCTTGGCATCTGGGTGCTTCTCATCCTCTGGCAGCTCCTTGCAGTGTCTGTCTTCTCTTCCAGGCTCGACTTGGCGCAGTCGCTGGGGCTGACCCAGCTCCAGGTGAAGACGTGGTACCAGAACCGCAGGATGAAGTGGAAGAAAATGGTAAAGGGTTTGGTACCATTTCTCTCAGTCCTTACAAACTGTTTTTGAAAGAATAGATTCCGAAGCTGAGTGTAGCGTCAGTGATTTGTGTCTGTTTATACTAAATCTTGTCTTCTTCTTGCCGAATTTGCCTACAATTTTCTTAGAAATGTGCTTTTTTTATCTTTAAAAAGCTCACGTTGGAGCATAAGCGGTAGGCTGGAGGTACAACAAGCAGTAGGAAGAATGTGGAGCTGAGGGATGAAAGAACTTACAACAGAGGGAAGAACCAAACTATGTACCTCTGCATTTTTGGCATAATAATATTAAATGCTAATTTAGAAGCCAAAGTGGAATTGGCAAGAGAACAGACAGTCAGAAGCAATCCTGGCTAAAGTTTGAATGTTCTTACTTGGGCTTTAAATAGATCAAATGCTCATGAAAGGGTCTGAATTGTGCATAAAATCTTTATGTAATGTTGAGGACTGCGTGATCAGATCACTTTTGGGGCTGCTGCAGAAACTGGCTCAGATGGCTCCATCTAAATTCTGAGTGTCCTTGCTGGTATTTTTTGCATTTAGTTTTAGATATATGAGAAAATGATTGAACTCACTCTGTGAATGCAGGGAAGTTCTCTGAAGCTGAATGGTGACCACAGGTCACGTCTGAAGTCGCATTTCATCCTCTCTCTAAAGGAAGCCTCACAGCAGGGAAGTTCAGGTTGATCTGACTGTTAATCTCTTTGCTCCAGGTGTTGAAAGGTGGGCAGGAAGCTCCAACGAAGCCCAAAGGCCGTCCAAAGAAAAACTCCATTCCCACCTCAGAGGAAATTGAAGCAGAAGAGAAAATGAACAGCCAGGCTCAGAGTCAGGAGGCGGAGGGATCTCAGGCGCCCGAGGAGCCTAAAGTGACAGAGGAGAAGCCAGAAGTCTCTTTGGAGACAGAAGAGTCTCCAGAACATATACCAGAGCCCTCCTCAGAGGAGGCAACGCCATTAAGTTAAAGGGAAAAAGAAAAGGGAAAGGGAAAAAAAGAAAAAGCAAAGAGAGAAACCAAAACCAAATATATATGTGTGTGTATATATATATATATTTAAATATGTATGTAATTGTTGGTGTGTACATATATATATAAATATATATATATATATGTAGACCTTGTGTATAAGCTGAAAGATTGGTCACTTAGTGCCTTTGGGAATCAGCCATCATGGGCCACGGTGGAACAAAGGCATCCAGTGTGAGCAGTGGCACATGTTTGCCTTCCCACAGAGAACGATGGAGGCCTGGGTGTATTTCCAGAGAAAACCATGTCCAGAAACCCCAGACAGCTCCTGTCAAATAAAGGAGAAAGCCAGGGCTCCTTTCCTGCAGAGGGAGGCGGATGTGTAGTGGTGCAGCTGTGTTGGAGGGTTCCGTGTGTTCGCTTGGCTTTATCCTTGCCTATAAAAGTAGTGCAAATGGACTTGGCCTGGTCTTGGATCAGGGACAGCAAAGAAATGGGGAGCTCTGACAGCACCATTTCGACTTGTAACCAGCACTTATTTCTGTTAGGGATGGGCCCAACTTAAATATTTTGGGGGAAGAGTTCAGACACATGGGTTTGCTTTGGCCCAATACAGAGACCAAAGCTTCTGAAGAGAGACTCATACCCAGGTCAGCACTCAGATTTCGTGTCTCATGGTTATTTGGGTGCCGTGTCTGTGAATTTGCAATGATCCAGGATAAAACATCGAAGGAGATGAGGGTTTGGATTTGAGTCTGCTCCAAAAGCTTTGGAATGCTTGGATCTGGGATTTTTGCTTAGGGCCCACTTCTAATTTTTCTAGGGTTTTTAATGAACATTTAAATATTTCCAGGGTTTTGGGAGAAGGATGGATTTAAGAAGTTGCTGCGGAAAGTTTGCGTTTGTTTAAGATGTGTGCCAAGAATAGACGTGCATCATGTTTCCTAAAGTCTTGTTAAGGGTGCATTTTGCCCAAAGGCTGCAAGAGATGTATTAAGATAACCTTTATTTTTTAATTAAAACTGAAATATATAAACAAACCAGTTGTTGTTGTTTCTCTTTCAGAATGCTGGGCAGACTTTTCTGGGTCAGGTCATTTGTTCTAACAAACCTTGGAGAACAGGGGTGTCATCCAGCCTCCTGTAACCCTCCTGGGCAGGAGGCACTGTGCATGCTTCTTGCAGCACCTTGCTGAGGTAGGTGAGGGTGCTGCCCATGTCACCTTGTCACTGTGTGCAGGGCAATGTCTCAGGGTGTTGTTGCTGGTTTGTCACTTCCTCTGCTGCACATCTAGCTAATAAATGGGCATCTCTGACCCTGCCCTGTTTGGGGGAGAAGTGGGGAATAATAATTCACACACATAGTTCTCACTTGACTCATCCAAGGTGTGTTATATGAGGAGAAAGGGTTTCTTTTTCCCCCATTTCTTGCTCAGTGATGTTTGAAAGACTCTTAATCCACCTCAGCATCAGCTCTGCATTTTAACACACATTTACATCAGTACTCCATGCATAGCAAAGCTCCCACTGACTTCAACCAGGAGCATTGCTGCACACACTGTGCAGTGCTGACTTAAAACACCGCAATCAACTTTGAAAAGGCTTCTACAGATTTCAGTGCATCTTCAAAAAAAAAAGAGAAAACATCCACCCGAGTTGAGCAATGTTCTTTTTAAGAAACATAGAAAATCTCAGGCATGTTACACCATTTAGCATTTGTACCTGGAGGTAGAAATGGGACCAAAGAGTTCCCACTTACCTGCTGTGTTGGAAACACGGTCTGGGAGCTACAGAGAGTTTCCTCTGCCATTAAAACACACGGAGATCAGTTTTGGAAGCATTGTTCTTTCCACAGAGCCCCAACAAATTCGTGACAGGCCCAAAGAGAGGCAGGGATGGCAGAGCAGAATTTTGGCCCTTGTTGGATGGAGTCGTGATGCTGTGTGTTGTTTCAGATTCTTTATCTGTGGAAGCCTTTTTTAAAGAAAAACAACTTTAGTTCAACCATATCTGTTGGACTTGAAATGGCATTTAATTTTAAAAAGGCCCACGGCCTGTTTATACAAGAATGAGATTAGATGGTCTATGAACTGTGTAATTGTCAGGTATTGTTCTTGGATAGTAGCAACAGCACTATTATCTCAAAATAAAACGCTTCTACAAGTCTTAAGTGTGGTATTACTCAGGATGAAGGGAGCAATTTACTGGAAACAATTTTTCTGATGGGTTGCACCACTTAGTTTGGAGTTCACCGGGTTTGGAAGCAAGAAGAGGGGCATGGAATCAAACCATCAGATTTTGTGTGCACATCATTCCACAAACAACAGCAAGAAAACAAAACCAACAGGAAAAGCCAACAACTTCTCCTTCAGGGAGCATCAAAGATCTCCTGGTTTCTCTGACTTCAAAGTGGAAAAGAAATCCTCCGGCGCGTTTTTCTATAGCTTTTTGGAGATGGATATTGAGCCTAGCATCTTGGAAGCTTTAATTGTCAGTGTATACACTTTCTTTCATCCAAAATGTGTTCCACAAAGTAGAAAACAGATGTAGGTTTGTATTGATAGCCAGTGCGTTTATCTAATTTGAGGAATTTTAATGGATTTTTATGGGGATGGGATAGAAATATAGAAACAGGAAAAATGGGTTTCTTCCCCTGGAGCAGGAGGTGGTGTTTGGTGTTTCTGTGCTATTCAAGGAAAAGGAGAAATTCAAAGTTACAGAATTCAGAAAATTCTAAGGAAGATGAATTTCTAAATCACGAGCAAAGTTGGTGATTTTCCAGCAAAGAGCTTTGGGGAAATGTCACTTCCCACTTCCCAGATGAAAATAATTGTTTCTGACTCAACCCTACTTCACGGTGGGAACAATTCCAGCGATATTTTTTTGGTTGTTAATCCCATTCTAATCACTTATGAGTCAATCTGGGTGAGAATGCAATACTCTAGCTGCCTGGGCTAGTTTTTAATGAGGCCATAAGACACTGAAGATGTTTTTGTTCCTCTTTTGGATCAGTAGCAATCTTAGCATTTTATTTTTCAATGCGATGAAGAGCAAAATTAGCTCTCTTAAATGCTGTTTCATTCTTGCTTACTCTGAATTACTTTCACTCACTTAGCTGAGAGCTTCTTGAATGGAAAGCCTGTTCAGAATGTGTGTCTGTTGAGATGGAATGAAAACAGCAGGGGATAAATGGTAAAACCATTGAATTATCTCTTGGATAAATCTTTTCAAATTTCTCAGTTCTATGTCACATCTGCAGATGGAGAAAAACACCTACAAATTCTGGCAGAGTTGAACATGCTGATCCCACCCATTGATAGTAGACAAGAGATCCTTCTCTTGTTTAAGGACTCTGCTCCATTGCGTTTATTTCTCCTCTCATCACTGGAACACAAACAACTGAGAAACACTCCTCCTTTTCACTTCGGGCTGAGCTCAGATAGGCTTCAAGGCTGTGCTGCAGAAAGCATGGCTGTGCAAGACCAGCCTTCATTTGGAGCTGTGGTGGACGCTGCAGCAATGCTCATCTCTCAAGCCCAACTCCAAGTTGTGTTGGCTTTGTGCTCCTGGGATCGGGAGAAACATGACAAGTCTCCCCCTAGGCAGCCCCTTCAGAAACGAGGGACTTGAGAGCTTCTTTGCAGAGCCAAAACCTTCCACATTAATAATTTAAGGCTATTTTTTAGGGTTCTATCTCCCAGCTACCAACACCTCCTGTCCTAGAGTGGTTTGTCACTTATCAGGGAGGTCAGATCAAAGAGGTGCCTTTGGGGTTGAGCCTTGCGACTTCAGGGGCGTTTGGCTTCCAGTTCTAACAGCAAGAAACAAGCACTGATGTTGAAATCCAAACTCCCCTACAGGGATGGAAAGCGCTGATATCCGGAGCTCTGGCTGAGACCCACCTTTTGTTGTACCCACATTTAGATAATTTTGCAAAGCACTGAGCTCATCCTGCAAAATGGTATGTTTCCCCCAGGTCCCAGCAAGGATGAATGGGCTGTCGTCCAGTATTTTAAAAAAAAAATGGTTTAGCTCCAGGCACAAAGGCATTGGTGTTGGGGTGGGTTTTCAGTTCCCCTTTGTTTGCATCACTTGCTTCAGGAAGAAAACGGAGAAAGAAAGTAAGAAAGCTATGGGGTGAACAAAGAGGGGAGAACGATGTGAAAGGAAAAAAGCTGAAAAGCTTAACTGCATCAAAGTATGAAAAATAAAAACCAGGAGTAATTTTCTTGAAAATTCAACTTTCCTTAGAAGAAGATATGATAAATGAAGAAAGCTCTGGCTGTGTAAAGGCAGATTCATTGCTGGGGTTTAACTACAGAGGCAGTGAACAATGTATTACAGGTTTTTCACAAGTTTCCTCTTACACCGTATAATTAAAGTGTAACTGAGTAAAGAGCATTTGGATTACATTTATGCAATAGAAGATTTGGGCCCAAGTCTACATCTTGAAAAAGACATTGGTTTGAAGCATAGATCTGGAATCTGGGGTGTTGAATGTGAACATCCTGTGAGAAAGCTGCTCTTCTCCATCTCAAGGTGTGGCACCACCAGGTTGGATTTATCAGGTTTTACCATAAGCTTTAGAATAAGTGGTCTGGGGGCACCAGTCCAGAACAGAGTAGGCTTTCCCCAGCTCTAACTCCTTCCCATGTTGCTCATCTTGAACATACTGTCCCAACACACAGAAATAATTACACCTTAGCTTGGTAGTAACAGGAAGGAAGCTTCTTATCATGCTGGGATCCACGGATGCCAAAAGGGAGATGTGTGCTGCTTGGCTGCCGCCAGTGGAGAGAGAGTGTAACCCCTCCAGGGTGTTCTGACATGTCCGTTACCTGCTGGAAACACTGAAGCACTTGTTATTCATACAACTGAAAGTCATAGAGTTACTCACTGAGAGAGATTCCTGAAATCATCCTGGTCGTGGGCAGCCTGCAAGCAATGGGAGCTTTTGTTCCCCGGAGATTAGTGAGAAATGCTTTCTTCAGAAAGAAATTTCCCAAGTCAGAATTTCCTGGGGAAGAAGCCTGCTGAGCATGCCAGAGCACTGCCAAGAGCAGGGGAAGCAGTGGTACCCCTTGGGCAAATACTTCTGATAGTTGCTAAAAGCCAAATGAACCAAACCCTTCTAGAAAAAAACAATAGGAAAATGTCTGGGGCCTTTTGCATTTTCCATCTATGGGCCATCAATGTCTTTCTCCAAAGAGCATCTAGCATTCTTGTCAAGGGGCAAAAGCAGCAGCATCCTGGATGCTGAAGTCCTTGCCCCTGTCAGTGCACCCAGAGCCCAGCCCTCACTGAAGCCAAAAGAAAACTACTGTTGGCTTTATCAGAGCTGTGGTACCCAGTTCTGATGCTGAATGGATTCTTACAGGCATGCAGCGAGCTGGTGGGGTTTGGTTAAGGCAGAGCTACAGAGATTCCGTGTCCTGCAAGGTGCTGGAGAGGCTATTGCAGCAGCTGAATTGAGTACAGCAGAGCCGAGAGCACCTTTCCTATGTAGTTCAGTCATTCCATCCTTGTATACATGCAAGAAGCAAACCCCAGGGAGAAAATTATCAGCAGCATCCTTTCTTGTCACAACCAGGACATCACATGCCTGCTCCCATCACATCACCCTGCAATTATGGTGGGATGGCAGAACTCTGCAGAAGTCATAGGAAAGAGAGAGGTGTAGAGGCTCATGAAAACAGCAGGGCTTCTTCCTTGAGGCTGCAAGGGTGCAGACAATCCCTACAGATATTTCTGGCCTTCAGGTAATGATCAGCAAACTAACGCTCCCAAGCTCATCACTGCTGCTGTCTGCATGCAAAGTGACTGCTCCAGCTGTGCCCATGCCTGCACTAATGTGGGATGCAACACAGCTCCAGGAGCATCTCATTCCCGAGGCACTGATCCCTTGCAGGTTAAGGGCTGTACTGTACAGCAGCAGCTCTCTGCAGCCCTCACTGAGAGAAGCGAGCAGGAGCCCCAGCCACCCGAGAAGAGCTGAGTTTGCACATAGGAATTTCTACATGATCAAAATTAAATGCAGCTAATCTGTAACGTCATCCTTTTCTCCATATTTCACTTAATAGGGTGGGGGAGCATGACTCAGAGAAATTATTTCCTCTCTTGTCCACGCTTCTCATTACTGGAAATACAATGGTACATTTTCCCCTTCATTTGGTGTTATAGAAGATAATGATGCTGAGGAGGTGTCTGATAATGGGATTAGAAGCCCAGACTGGGAGTTACCTGCCTTATTCTGTGTGCCTGAGTGAATATTTACCCCTGAGGTAACAATTAGCTCAGTTTGTGCACTGAAAAGTCACCCATCAGAGGTAATGGGAAGCTGTCAAAGAGCAGCGGCCAGGCTGACATGGTTTGCAGCTCTTGCCAGCAGAGATGGGATAACTCCTCAGATTAGAAGGGTCCCTCTGGGCCTTTCAGTTGTTGCATTGCATGTATTCATTCATACTTCCCCTTTCACAAGTCTTTCAGGTGCTGTTTACAAACACATTAAGGGTGATGGTACATTTCTGCTCCTGGAAAGCTGTTTCAGAAGCAAAGTCCTGTGGCAGTCCTTCATTAGATTCCACCTGTGCCTCAGTACATCCCATTTAGCTGCCTGATTTTCCTGTCTTTGCTGTTGACTGGCCACTGGCACATGCTGTGCTCCCTCTCTGATGCTTCCATCCATGGGTTTTGTAGGTGGGCTCACGTCTTCATACAGCTTCCATCTGCTGCAGCCCTGTCTCATGAGATGAATTCTTTCCCCATCACTCTGGTGATCTTTTGCTGCTGAATTTATCTTTCTTGAACTTAGGTGTTGAAAACTGCACACGTTGCTGCTGAGGTGCAGCACTGTTCCCAGCAGGAATCTCACTCATTTTGGTGCTTCAATTTCATTTTGCTGTGTGTGCCACCTGGCTTTGTTAGCCAGAAACCTGGGATATGCATTCCCTGATTACCACGCTGGGATTTTGCTCCTCTCATGCCTTGTGCCTCTGCTCCAGCCTTCAGCTCCTGCTTTTCCTGCAGGTTATACAATCCTTTTCGGTATGGCATTCTGACTCAGCCTTTTGTCATCAGCACACGTTGATGGCTCAGCCCTGCTTCTTCTGCCCAGGGTTTTAATTAAAGCCTTGTAAAGCCCAAACAGCTCCATTAACAAACTTTCCTGAGCCCACTTGTCTCTCCCTGAACTCTTTCCTCACCTCCATCTGCCTCTGTACCCTGTCATAAAAAATCCCCATGTTTGTCAGTGAAGTTATTAATTCTCTATACGGAATTATACAGCTCATACAAATGACTTCTGTACCTCATTTCCTCGTCTGTAAAAGTCAATTTGCAGCCCTTTTGCTCTCTTCAAATTTTCTCCCCAGGTCTTGGGTACACGTGGCATTTCTCCAGTGCCACATCTGCTCGTGTTGTGTTATTCCAAGTGTTGCTCTTGGACTCCTCAGCTCTGTGATAAGCATCTTGTTGGCAGCACAGCCAATCTGAGATTGGTTCCTTGCAGAACTGTCTCAGTTCCTGCTTTTCTGCCCTCATTTCCTCCCAGATTTGATTCCTGCTTTGAGCAGTTTGAGTATTTACTCTCTTGGCCACACAAAATCAAGGCCTTCCACAAGAGCAGAACTGCACTTTCCCTACTTCAAGAAGCCCAAATGAAGTGGATACCAGTGCGGAGCACAGGGAGATGGGGGCAGAGCACACAGCTTCCAGCCAAGCCTGTTTCCTTCTGAGAATTCAAAGGTTGGACAAATAGGGGCAGGGAGTGGGAGCAATCCTGCACAGTGCCATTTCAAGCAGTTTTGATGACAATATCCCTCCACCTCTTTGGTGTTGTTAATCCTTTTTTTCTCCCCTCTTCCTCTCTGTTTATTTTTGTTGCAGATTTATTAGGTGCACATTTAAGTGCCATTTAGCTTTGCAGAGCTGTCATCACCAGCTCTTTATGAATGGGATCATTCACTGACAAACTATTTAAACCCTAAAAGGGGGGAAATTTACTGCTGCAGGTCAGCGAAGAAGCCAAGATCAACTGAAACTCAGCTGCATTTCTCCTTGAATAGAGGAATGTGACGAAGGAGCTCAGAGTTTTCTTTAACATATCCTCAACCTTAATTTATCCTCAAACGTCAAAGCGAATGTCACTCTGTTTTGCAGTGGTATTTTACCTAAAATAATGCCTTTCTTTGTGACAGCTCGCAGGAGCCAGCCTGGAGATGTGCACTGAGGTTATCACACCTGGTTCTCCCTGCTCACCTTTGGCTGAAGCATCCCATAAGAAAACAGAGGAATTCAGTGAAATTGAGCTTTCTTTATTAGATATTCTCCCCATACATCAAAAGGGAACAGTCTGCCTCCTACTTGCAGTGTGATGCATGCAGCCTCCAAAGGACAGAGCAAGGCCGCCTGCTTGCCTGCATTGCTTTGTGTGTTTAATCACATCCTCATCTTTTGCAGTCGACTTTAGTTACTTGGGAGCATGCAAATAGGTGCTTTGTTGTATGTGTGTGATGATAGCTTCCAAGAAGGACTGGAGGAGCTCAGGAGGGAGCGAGGTGGACTCTGGTTTCCCATCCCTTATGTCTCTGATGCTCTGACCCTATGAATTCCATCATTTTTTCCCAAGTGAAAGTTTTTCCTTCACCTGACCCTGGGATATTGCCAGGCTTATGGCTCATTATGCACGGGGGATCAAGTTGTATTGTAAAGTTGACAAAAATGACAATTTCATATATTTCTCTCCAGCAATTCCACGTTGCTGTGCAATGCTTCTTGACTAATCCACCTGGATTTAGAGTTAATCCTCGTGCGCTCCGTATATTTGTGTGTAAGTAAGTATTTGAGAGATTTAAATGGACACCAGCAACTCCTATTGGGGGTCTTGTTTCTTAACATACCTCAGAAACATAATCTGATGGAGGAAGATGGACACAAAGGCTTCTTCTGTAGCAATCGGCTTTAATTTCACTCTCTCTGCAGGGTGAAATAAAGAAATCAAGATCTACATGACCATCATTTGAAATGCTTTGCCAAAATTAGGTGCAGTGCCCATTTTGCAGATGTAGAAACTAAAGGCACAAAGAAGTGGGGCACATTTCCCAACTTAAAAGAGAACCTTCTTGCTCCTGTGCCAAATCCTTCTTGCCCATTAATAATGGGCTCATGGACTTCCCTGGGCAACCTTGGGTGCATGGCCCTGCCTGCCTCACCGTGCTGAGATCCTGCAGGGTCAGAAAGTGAGAGTGAAGTCAGGCCATAGCCTCCATAATTGCTGGTGATTCTAATTAATGAAGTTCTATTTTTACCCAGCTTTTTTCAGGAGGCATGGGTACTTTGGCATAATAGCAGGCAGCGCATTAAAAATAGGTGATCTTGCTGAAGTGGCTGCGAATAGTTACACTGCCTTCTGTTCTTTGTTTTTGAACTCGGGGGAAGTGGAGAGAAATATCTGTGGTTGCTTAATGGAGTATTAATAACTCACTGCTGCCATTATTCCATCTGTCAAACGTGGAAATGTTCCCCAGTGCTCCGTCAGTGTTTTTGAATGGAGACAGAACGAACGTGGCTGAGGCTGTACGAAACCTTCTATTCATAGGGCACCGTTCTGTGCTGTGCCAAATCCCTTTCCTTGCATTCTAGTTACACTGTCAACGAATTCATTAGCTCTTGGTGCAGAGTCAGGAGCAAAAGAGCTGTAATTGCAGCTTCTGGAAAATAATGCCTTTGGAGGACTGCTTTTTTTTCTTTTTTTTCTTTTTTTTAATTAATATAACTTTGCATTAAAAAAAAAAAAAAAATTGAAATGACATGCATCTCATTTTTAAATCTACTGGATTTTCCCAAATGGAAAGAATGGATGATGGAGACAGCAGGAGTGACCATACACAGTGCAGCCAGCTGAGCACTGTGCACTGTGCCACAGTTATGGTGGATTTTGCCACCATATGGGGAATACTGATATCCAGACTAAATTTCTCTTCTTAAGAAGTTTCCCCTGGTTACAATTAATTCTCTGCCTGCATTATGAGGGAAATGAAGGTGGGTTGCACATAGATCTGCCCTCACCATGATATTTTCCCATTGGCTCCAGCGCTGTTGGGATTACTTTAGGACAAGGGTGAAACCCTGGGGAAGCAGTTGAATGGCAGCAGGTAAAGAAGGGAGGAACAGGTTCCCTCCCTCCTTCAGGATGGACTGGAGTGATGGAGAATGTGGAGAAGGCATCTGTTATTGTGCAAGGTTCCCATTTCTCACCCAGTCCATAGAGCTCTCCCTTGGCTGTAAAGAAATCATCACCAAGATGCCAAGCATACCTTCTCTGAAGTCATCTCCCATGGATCATAAAATGAACTTGGGATGCTCAGCTTACCAGATATGAGTTTAGAGGAGATTTATTCCACCCATGGAGCAGGTCCTGAGCTTTGGGTGTTACAGACGTGCTCTGGACCCAATGGTTCAGTGAGTGATGCATGAACTCTTCAGCCTGCAATGAGCTCTTCTAGGCTGGGGATGTGCCAAATGCCCATGCCAAACACTCCCAGCTTGCTTCTGCAGTTTATTTCCTGGTTTGTTTGTGGTTGTGTTTGCAAGTGTAAGCCTCTTCCTTTCGATACTTAATGTGCTGTTTGTGCAGTGTGCCCTAACTGCTGACTGAACAAGGAAAATAAAAGCGGATAATAAAACAAGGTGTAAAGAACTTCAGGAACTTGGATAAATTTAGATGGTAGTACGTAGTCTGTTGAGGCAGGAAGGACACCCCCCTTGTTCTTTTCACCTGTTGCAGTAGCTTGAGATTTTTTCTTAGCTAAGATTACTGGGTTCAAGTGCAGCATAGTGCAATGCTATATAGAAACTCAGAGATGTAGTGGAGTCATATTTTTGGCTGACATAAATCAGCAGGGAGCCATTTATACCCTCCGAGGATCTGACTGGGGATTAGCTTGCTGCTCTGCTGTCCGCCCTGCCAGAGGCTCACCCCGTGGAGAAGGAATGGCTTTGACCCAAAGAAGTCATAAAGAGAGGTCGGGGTTACACACGTGAGCTCCCACGAGTCGGTGTGTGGGAATTCACAGCAGGGCAATGACTGTGGGCAATTATTTGCCTCTTCTGTCCAGGAGAGAGGACAGCGTGTTTCCCTGGAGGGAGGGGTGGAGGCAGAAACGCTAAAGGAGCCCCAGGTCTGTGTGACAAAAGCATGGAGAAGATCCTTGCAAGAAAAGGGCAATGCTAGGGAACAAAAGGAACCTGTAATTGCAGATAAACACTGCGAAAGCCATGTGAGTCATTAGCCAGTGCATTAAATTGTTATATAAGTTCTGGAGAGCAGAAGCAAGAGACCCAGTCAGTGAAATCTGGCACTGACAGGAAAAGCTGTTCCCACCTACTGCCTTCTGAGGCAGACAAAGGGTGAAGAAAAAGGAAAGAAAAAGCAGAAACCACATATAAACATTAATTAATGCTCTGCAGGCTTCTTCTTCTTGGCCACGTTAAACCCATAATCCTTGGGATTTTAGACAGTGGCTTCCTATTGGTCTCTGGATAATGAGTGTGGAAAGGAGTGCTGAGGGAAAGCCTTCTCCAGCACAGCTCACCCCCAGCAGCCGGGGGCACACGGGGCCAGGCACTGAGAACACTTCTCCAGCTATTCTGCTGCTCTCTGCCAGGGGAAACACTCCCTTGGGTGAACTCTGAGGTTAAGCTGAACCATTCCTGAATGTCATGCAGCGCTTCAAGGTGCTGTCATAAAGATGACACAAGAATTTGTTCTGAAAGTAATGTTTCCCTTCATCCCCTGCTCTCCCTTGGGGCTCACCGGCCTTGGAAGCGCTGCTGAGGAGGGGAGGGCTGAGGGCTGCTCAGTGCTGTAGTGAGGGGCTGTGTGCCCTCCTGGGGCACAGGAGCAGGGCACACAGGGCCTGGATACTTCCTGGCTGTATCAATGGACTTCAAGCCATTTATTATCATTTCTGGGACCCTTTTCCTTTACCTCGACAGGCAGGAGTGAGCCTGACAGCAGCCCCGTCCCTCTTCCAGGAGCTGTGCTCTCTGCCACGTGCACTGCAAACCATTCATTTTCTCCGGTGAATAATGATAGTTTAGGGTTAAGATTTATGGCATGGCTGTTAGTGCCTTGATGATAGATGTGCGAGGCTATTGAGCTCTTGCCGAAGGTGGAAATCCATAACGATGATGGAACAGTCCCTCCCCAGACAGCACAAAAGGTTGATTCACTTTTTTTCTGAAGATGTCCCCAAGCTGGTGATGCTGTTGGGTTTCTTCTCCCCTTTCCCTTGGCACACGCAGCTTTGTTCCTCCACTTTTATCTGCAAACAGAAAAGATAGGAGAAAAAGGGACAAAACCAAAAATGCTGGCATGTTTGTTGCTGGAAATTTCAGTACAAAGTAATATGAAGGAAAGAACAATTGTTTTTGGGAATGCATGGGAAACTGTTTCCTCTGTCAAAACAAAATGTTGTCTGGACTGGGGTTTGCTGGGCAGGCAGTGCCAATGCTGACATGCCTGGACCCCTCTCCCTGCCCCACTGCTCCCTGCTGGCATAACCCATCTGCAGCAGCCCGGGAGGAGAGCAGAGCATCGCGATAAGCAACAAACATTGCGGCTGAGCCAAGCAAAACAGAGGTGAATGCGCCGATAATCGTTGTTTTGGAATAAGGATTTGTGAACAAGCACCCAGCAGCATGTGAGCGGGATGGATCCGTGCTTGGCACCCCCTGGCATGGTGATGGGGTGTGCGTAGCCCCAGGCCCCCATCGGGGCTGTCCCTGCATGCCAGCTGCAGCTCTGCTGCTCACATCTTTCATCAGCGAAGATGAAGGTTGGCTTCCCAAAAACCTCACCTCCTGACAGATGGGTGGCCTCGAGGAAAGGGGCTTAGCCCCGTGCCTCCAGCACAGCTGCTTGACACCCATCCAATCTCAGTGAGAACGGGGAGTGCTGCTGGGAACACAGAGCCCCACGCTGATCTGCTGCCTGGCGGTGGGTGGTGACGTGGTGGGTAACCCTCCGATGGCACCCAACTGAGCAATGCTCCTTTCCCTCCAGTGATCTTTGTGGTTTCAGGCTCAGACCGGTAAATAATTGGAATTGCTTCTTGGATAGGCAAGAATGAGCAGATTGCGTTTTTATTTTATTTTATTTTATTTTATTTTTTCAACTTCCACAAGCACTGGGTGTGATGTTGACTTAGCTGGGCAGGCACACAGCAGCCTGCAAGGACAGGAGAGCAGCTCTGTGCCAGCTGTGCGCTCTGACACTCCATCCCCAAACCAAACCTGTCCTGAGCAAAATGGCCCTGGGGCAGCAGCTGAAATCATCCTGCCTGACTCTTGCCCAGAATGCACCATGGAAGCTGGTAGGGCTTTGGTCAGATGCAACAACCCTACAGCAACCCCTGGTGAGATGCTTTGAAACAGAAGTGTCTCAGGTTCTGACCCCAGTGTTCTCATTTTCTAATGTTCTTTCACAAAAAATTGGAAATAAATATGTACCTCAGGGGGAAAAAAAAAAGAGAATGGGGGGGCAAAATTTCATTTTATATCAAATCCAATTAATTTGACTTCCCACAGAATCCCCCTAGATTTGGTTTGGGTTTCCTGAAGCACTGGTGCAAGAGGGGAGGATGTATCTCCTCCACCCACGGATGCCCAGCTCTCCTTGCTGTGCAGATGGTCTCCAAGTGGCCAAGGAATGAGAAAAATGGCATCAGCTGCCCACACCTTGACCTTGGATCATGGCTCTTTTGACATGGAGTGGGTTGGGAAGCATCTTCTGAACGAGATGAGCTGAGTGTCTCTTTTTCCTCATTGCTTACCTGTTTGGTGTGATCGAAACTCATTTTCCTACCAGACTTTTGGGAGAATCACATTCTTCTGACTTTTCTACCAAGGGCTGCATACCAAAGCTCTGCTCTCCTGGCCAGGCAAAGCCAGGAAGAGCTTCACTCCCCTGAGGCACGGAAAGCCTGAGTGCTGCGCTGGCCCTGCCCCTTCTTGGATGCTCTCTGATAAGAGTATTTTAATAAAAGATCTGTCACTCAAATATTTCTGAATCATTAAAGAAAAAAAAATGAAAGAAAAGGAGTAATTGAAACTCTGAGCCTCAAGGGGTAATTAAAAAAAAAAAAAAAAAACACATAAAAAACAACACAAAAGACAGAGGAAGCAAGAGACCCTAAGCATAAAGCTGAGCATCAGGATCCCTCTGGGAATGGTTTTCTTGTCCAACATCTTGAGAGATCCATGATTTGTAGCCCAATCCTTCCATGCAGCAGAAGCTGATATGAGGTCCATTCTGGGGCTGGATGTTCTCTCTGTCCTTCACCACCACCTTCACCCCTACCCGAAGCCAGGAGGAGATGCAGGAAGGTGTGAACCACCTCAGGACGGAACTGATCACAGACAGACTGCTCTGTTCATTCCACTGCCAGCTCCTGTGATTTTGTGCTAAAGGTAAAGGACACGTGGTGGTTGTCCAAAATCCTGGCTTTGGGAGCTATGGGGTCTCATGAACACCCCTGTTCCTGGGAGAGGTAAAATGGAAATAAATCATTCCCACCTCTTGGGGTAGCTGGAAAAAGCTTGAAAAGTTACCTTCTGCAAGAGAACTTAGGAGGCAACCTTTATTGTATTCAAAACCTTGTAGCTTTCAGGCTGATCTCATTATCGATGGAGATGAGTCATGGGTTTTTGAATGTGTGTGGGTGGCAATATAAAAATTTCTTCTGAGTAAGGAGAGCGGGGTTTGGAGAGTGGGCAGTTGGTACTTTCTCTCATCTGCCCACAGTGTCACTCCAAAAGGCGATGGATGGAGTGAATCATTTCTCTTTTTCGTGGCAGTTCTGACTGAAGTGCACGCACATGGCCCATCCCTGCGCAACCACTTAGTGTCTACTTAACACCACTCAACCTTTCTTTCTGTAGGCTCTATCCAAGAGGCTTTTCAGCACGATGGATTTGCAGGTTGCGAGCAGGCTCCCTTTGCCACCATCTTGGCCAACACCATCGCCTCCTCTGGGTGCATACAGGGGTTGCTGTATATAAAGCCACACCACAGCAGTTCATCAGAGCTCAGGGATATGTGGGTGCTCTGTTGGCACTCACTGTGCCTCAGGCTTGTTTCACTGTCACTCGATAATGCACTTCACATCCCCTGAAATACAAACTCGGGTGGAGCTTCCCTTTTCACCCCTTTGATTGTTCATGTGGAATCCCAAGGGACTGGAAATGAAATACGTTGGCTTAAGTGATGTTCCCCAGCCCGGTAACTGGATCCTGGGAGGATTCCCTGGGGCAGTTTTCCACCAGGTGGGAAGAGGGATGTGTCTCACTGTGCTGACCCCTGCTAAGGCAAGCACATGCTTGAGTCACTTACTTATTTTTATTTGTGTGATTTAGAGCAATAAATCACGCTCGTGTTTCCCACTCTCCCATGTGTGGCAGCCCAGATGCTTTCCTGTCCCATTCTGAAGTGCAGCCTGGAGGCTCTGCATCTCCTACAGCTCTCATGGAGCTAACCAAGTGAATCCAGGGTTCACTTCACCTGTCCTTACCCATCTGCAATACTGGCCACTGGAAGAACTTGTCCATTGGAAAGAAATCAGATTCTACTCAGTTTCTTGCAAAAATTAAAGCAGATCATTTATTCCTTGAAAAAGCCAATTTAATTGAAACAAAACAAAACAAAACACACGTTCAGTAGGAAGTTTTTTTTATTGTTAAAGATATTTTGGCTCATTTTTCTCAAATGAGAACTCAAGTGAATCACTTCCAGTCTTAACCTAACTGATATTATTTGTATTTCTGCCTGACCCAGGTAGATGGAATCCCATCATTTCAGGCACTGTCTGTATAATAGCAAAGCAGAGAGTTCAGTGTTTTCCAGCAACATGCCTAGAAATGATTACTAAATTCATGAAATAGAAAAATATACTCCCTCCTACCAGTACAGAGAAGCTATCTGCTTTTGGATACTTATCAAAATGGAGATTCTGGAAGAATTACTTTGATGAGAACATTTCTGTTCCAAAATAAAGCCCATCCACCTTGGCGCAACATGGAAGCATATTTGTACACATCTCGTGTTGGGCAACTTCTCACCAATGTGGCTCTATGCAGTCATGCATAACAACATTTCCTTCTCTCACTGGATTGTACACCCCAGGATTTCCAGGTCTCTGATAGTTCACAGCACCTTCAGCGAGGTGGTTAAGTGTTGATTAATCTCCTTGGTACAGATAGGGAAGATGAGGGAGGAATTGGTGAAGCAACTCAAGGTCTTGCTGCAAGCTGGGAAAGGACCCAAAACCACCAGATTCATTTTGTTTTGACAGAGCTCCGTCCCTGTGCACTTTTGGGTCCTGTTTCCATTGGGGCAGTGGGGAGCAGTGATTTCCCCATCCTCCTCTATGCCTCGGTGGGGCAATCTTTTGCAAACGTGCACCCATAAACACATGGAAAGGTTGCCGGATCCTCCTGGCCTAATTGAAAGCACAGAGGTCTGTTGTGGTGCCTGTTGCTATAAACACCCCAGCAATTTGCACAAGTATGTGACATTGTAAAAGTTCCTGAAAGATTTTATCTCGTTGACTTTGGCTGGCAGCCCTTTATTCACAGGGAAATGCCAGGTAGAAAGACAATAAGTGTGTATCCATGTGCATATTCTCAACTTCCTAAAGGCCATCAAATTGGAAAGGGAGTGGGTTTACTTTACTCAAACAACTTCGAAGTTGAAGATAAGGTAACCCAGGAAAAGCCTTTCCTTTAGAAGCAATATATCGTACTCATCAGTGTTACTCCCTGTATGGATTGCCTGGGAGATCTGCAACCATCTCTCCACCATAACTTTGAGTTATTTTGGTGTTAAAATATTAGCTCATAGCCAATCTCAAGCTGTCAAAACTAATGGGTTGTACAAAATAGCTTCAAGGTTACATAAACAGAGTAGCTGGGAAACAATTCAGCAAAACGCATTCATCTCAGAAGAAGACATTTAGTTTTTAAGTAAATTTTCCACCTGAAAGCTGGCCCTCTTTATTTTGGGCAGCACTGGTTCGATAGGATTAAAGCATTTTGTTTAAGGAGAACGAGGGACAAATGGCAGAAGACAAACCAGGCAGAGAAGGGCAAAGAAGAGGAACTGGGGCTGCAACTGCCAAACACATGTTCATTGAGTTTTGTGGTGAGAAGTAGTGGGGATGGATGGGAGCTGGGAAAGGCAAGTGGTATAAATTAGGGCACACGAGGGCTAATAGGGGAAATGATGAGGAAGAAAAGGAGAAATCAAGGAGGGGAGTAAAGAATGAGCCTGTAAACAGCTAAAAGCTGGGGTTGAAGTGAAGGGCTGCTTGGTGTAGGGCAATGAGGGGAGATGGAGTCAATGGCAGAGTAATGGTGTTGGAATGGGAACAAGGAGGGTGTTGTGGTGATGGGACAAAAGAGGGTATCTGGCAAAACCCTCCAGCCCTGAGAGCCTGTGGCTTCCTCCATAGAGCAAAACATCCTATTGCCCAGGGCAGCGTGCTAGAGAGAGCTGCCCCTCGGCCCCAGCATGTGTTATCCTGCAAAGTGGACAGGACCCAGGGCAGATAGCTGCAATGCCCTTCTGGATGAGCTTCTAGCTTGTCCTCATTATTTTTACTACATGTTTTTTTCAGCTGCAAATCTCTCTGAGCCACTGAGTTCATTAATTTCATATTAGTGTAGCTTCCTAGATGCTTACAAGAGATGTGTATTTATATTGACCCTAATTCATGCACATGCCTGACTTTCAGCAACTGAATGGGCCAACGGGACTACTGTGTAATTAAAGCTAAACATAACTTGGTGTCTACTTTATGGAGGGCCTGCTCGGCTAATTAGTTAAATCTTCCACGAAAAATCACTAGCACACTTAACAAAGCAATGCTCTCCAAACAGCTGTTGTGTGACTATGCCCAGGTCACATTATCTTGTTTGCAGTTTAGATGCCTGAAATAGCTGCTGACTTTTCTTGTCTGGAGTTCAGTTGTTCATGAGAAACTCTCCCTCCTTCCCCTGTAAGACACGCTAAAGCCACCAAACTTTTATTGATTGAAATACACATGATACCTACCAGGTAGATGTGGTAAATCACAATAGTTGGGTAATTAAATGCAACCCATAAATCGTAGTGGAGCATGTGAACCAAGCACCCGGTATCAATGCTTTTAATTAATGCTGTAAAACAGTATTTTGGGCTGAGATTGAGGGGCAGATAATGTATCAAATGCTGGCTAATAAAACCTCAGCCATAGACATGGCACTAATGAGCAGTAGCTGATGTGATTGGAGACCCCCAACAGGTGGCCCAGTGTGAGCAGCGGCACGCAGTGTTATTGCAGGGGGATTAGCAGTGGTCATTATACTCTGGTTGCTCTTGTAATGCTGGATTAATTAACCAGCAAGCAGAATTATCTCTCCCTCCATATTCATCACCCACTAAAGTGTAGTGGCAGGTCATAGAGGATTAGGCTGGGGGGGGCCTCATTCTTCCTGTCCTCATGGCTGTGATGCCCATGGTGGGCATCTGCACCCCTGGATGTGGCTGTGTGTTAAAGAAGTGTTTTATAAGACACAGGGAAAGGGTCAGATATTAAAACAATGGTAAAGTGCAGAAGGCAGCATTCAAAAAAGGGGAATGGGCTCTCCTCTCATCCTTGCTAGGATTTGGTCTCTCTTCCCCCTCTCTCTGCTCCTGGGCAGAGATGAAACAGATAGAAATGATGAGGCATAGGAATGGGCACACATCACCTGGCATGGCAGCTGATTTATGGCTGTCTTTGGGAACCACAAAGCCAGGCTGTTTGTGAGCAGCAGCACAGGTGGAAGCGCTGATACTGCAAGGGAAGGGTAAATCATTTGTTGTTGAGAAGACTATTTTGTCAGCAGGGTTCTTGTGGTGTAGCCTCAGCAGTTTGTTTAGGAGCTGGCTGGATGAGTAAGGCTATGGCTGTGTTTCCTCTCCTGCCCTTAAGTGGTGGCTTTGGGATGTTTGCTTGTACCCTTTGGAGCTGCTCCACTGGTCCTCCTGCCCCAGGGCCAATGAAACAAATAGGCTTTGTGTGGTTTTCAGATGACTGTCAGAACCCTGTGGGATAAATATGAGTTGGCTGGAAGGGTGGAAGGCTCAGTAACTACTTTATTCCCATTCTGACACCTTTGCTTTGTTTCCTTTTGTTAATTGGTACAAAGCCTGGTGCTTGCTTACTGCTCATCTTGCTGAGAGGATTTGAAACATCATTCCCTTTGAATTAATTTTTCTTTGACTTTTTTCTTCTAGTATGCACTGGTAAGGAAAAGGTGAGAAGTCCTCTGGCTTTTGAGATGGCTCAGGTGAATCTGGCCCAGAGCATCTTCCATCCAAATGGAGTTTTTCTCTCTGCTTTGCAGCCTGCCTTGATCTGTGTGCGGGAGTTAGATACTGCAATGAGGATGGGCCAGTCGGGGCTCAGTAGGTGCACAGAATGTAAGGTTTGGGGGAAATAAGTCTCAGGTTCTTCCCTGGTTTCTCGCTGGTCCCTGTGCTGTTCCAGACACAATTTCTAACTCTTTTTTTTTTCCTCAGGGGCAAAAAAGGCTGGAAAACAATTGCGAGCAATGGCTGCTGCTCTCCTTTCCTTTGTCTGTTTGCTGCCTTTCTCCTTCCCACATTCATGAAGGCTGCATGCTTGTTATGCACGAACTCTCTGAAGGGAGGGTGGTTCTCTGGGTTTGGGTTTTCAGTGCTTGGCACAACAGGAGCTGTGAGCACTGCTAATGCTTTGTCACTCCGGAAAGTGAGACAAGAAGAAAACCTCATCCTGTAGTGAGCTGAGCAGTGTTAGAGCTGGCAGCAACAGTGCAGGTCATTTGGTAGCAACAATGTCAGGCAGGGACCTCTCCTCTCATTTGTATTCTCCCCCATTTCCCTGCTCCTATTCCTTTCTCTTTTCTTGTTTGCTCTGGGTCCCCTGCCAGCAGAGCAAGATAAAACTGACACAGCCTCAGCAGCGTTCTCCTTTGCTTTAGCAAAATGAGATGGCAATGCCTTGTCACCCCTTAGCAGCTCCCAGCCCCTAGGATGCTCGGCAGGCTGGCAGTAATGCCCTGTGCCATCCAGCAGGGTGCTCTCAGTGTTGCAACGGATACGGCTGCCCCCAGAGCACAGGCCTAAACGTGAGCCTTAATCATAGAATCACAGAATCACCACGTCCCCTGCTTGTGTCACGTCTTCTGTAGGGTTGGACGTAACAGCTCACAGAGCTTAATTGTTCTCCCACAGCATTAAAGCACCTCAGGGCTTAATTGTTCCTTTGCACTGATTGCCCAGTGGAACTCCAGGGCTTCCTGCAGATTCTGTGGGACAGATGGGGCAGCAGTGAGTGACGTGCTGGCTGCTGGCTCTCCCTCCTTCCCCACCTTGAGCCCTTCTCTCCAGACTCACATGTTGAGGCAGCTCGCTGTGAGTGAGGTGAGGAGCTGGCAGGGCAGAAGCTTAAATCTCAATTACTTTCCTTCTTGTCCGTTTGCACGGGATCCTTATCTCTCTCTGTGTAACTCTCCGTATTTAATTATATGCAGTGATAATCCTTCACACGCTAAGCGCATTATTAAGCAATTCCTAAGATAAGTAGTTTTCTGGATCCCCAATTATGACTGGATATTGGCAATCAAGCTGTCTTCCACTCTCCCTCCTGGGCTGCTTTGCCAAAACCTGTCATGTTTGGGTTGATACAACACAAGAACCACATGGGAAGTTTTCCCACAAGGAGGAATTAGGACGTGAGAGTGTCCATTGGTAAAAGACTCAGCTATCTACATTTCCATAAGGCCAGTTCAGGGCGACCTGGGGTGGCTTTGCTGTTCCAGCTGCTGGACACAGCAGAATGTCCCCTCCACAGGTGTTGTACAAACAGGCAGCTCACGACTTGAATTCTGGAAGATGTGAAGCTCTCAGGTTTTGAGGTTCCCCCTCCAATCTTTGCCATCACAGCTGGGATGGCAGTAATCTCCTTTTTTGCAGCCATCTCGCAGGGCTTCAAGGTCTGAATCTGGCAGTGAGTGGAAATGAGTTTCTTTGGGTTCCTCCCATGTTCCCTGATCCTCTGGCTCCCTTCTCATCTGCTCCCTCCCTGTAAGTTTGTTTGCTTCTGGAAAATTTACCTGTGCTGGGAAGATGAATCTGATGCTTTGCAACCAGAGAAAGGCTCTCCTCCACACGTCAGTACATTTAGGGCTGTTCCTCCTTGCCTTCCCATTCATCCTTTCCCAAACAGGGATAGTCTGCAGAGTGTTATCAGCCTGGTGTTGGGGTGAGCTGTTCTGGCTCCCCAGTCCCAGCAAGGGGATGATCAGGCTGGGAAGGGGTGGCACCTCGCAGTTGTTCTCCCTCTTTGCCTTTGTGTGTCACAGCTCTTCTGGGGCCACCTCAGATGGTTCCCTTGAGGTCTCCTTGTCCAAGCAGTGCCCAGCCCTGCACACGAGACCTGCTGTGCTGGGTATCACTGCTGCACCTCAATGGGCAGGGGATTATGGGGATTCCTCCTAATTCTCTACAGGAAAATGCTGTTTGTAAGTGTAATTGAGAGGGTGGCTTTGGAGTCAGTGAGTAGGAGCTTATGTTGTAGATGGATCGTGTTTCACCTCTTTCAAAGCATTTAAGAGCTTACCAGAAAAACAAATGTCATTGCACAATCTGTGAAGTGGCTCTATGCAACTTGCTGCCCCAGTTCCTCCCCTTCAAGATGAGTTGGAAACAGACTGATTTCACATCCAACTGCGAAGGTTACAGTTGCCCTCTCCTTCAGAGTTGCTGCATTTGTGTCTATTTGTCCGTATGTAAAGTGTTAGCCTACGACTTCACTGCGTATTTGGTAAGGTTGCTTTCTTCCAATCTCTGAGTATTCCCAGTGAAAGAAATACTGAGTCACAGTTGTTCATAGGAAATCTTTAATCTTAACTTTGCAATATATATATGCTCCCATTAACGCAGAAAGGCAGATGATCTGGCAGCAGAAAGAAGGAGGTGCTCAGTGCCTGGCTGATTCACTCTGGCTGAACATCAGTCCGGTGAACATATTTTTCTCCACCCAAATATTCAATTATCATTAGCTGATCTTTTACCCTTTTTTCAAATGGAAATGTGTGGCAACAGCTTACGTAGTGCCCAATATACACAATTCTGATGGAGAATCCCTGAACCTCAAATCTGTTTTTTTTGGGGCTGTAAAAACTGTAGAGAACTACTTGTACGAAGGACTTCAAATGTTTGCAGCTTGCAGGTATTACCGAGGGGCTTAGGAATAGGGCTGCAGGCAGGGCAAGTATTGCACACCTACACTGCCTGCACCAGCATTGCCCTCCCTCCCAGTGCCTTCCCAGGGCTCAGCTGTCAATGGAAGAGCCTGAGGAGCCTTTCCTGGCATTCAAACCATCAGGAGGAATAAGGGTTGTGAAACAGCACAGTGGGCAAGCAAAGAGCTTTGCAAATGATCCTTGGTGTGCCAACAATAATACATTTTCTGCAGTAATACCTCGCGTTTTGCTAGCACACTTCATCGTGCCTCTCACAGTGTTCTGCAAACAGTAATTAATTACAGCCTCATTACATCTCTGTTAGATCCATTTATTTATTTACGGAGAACTTTCCATCCCCAAGCCCTTTGGAATCTGTTAATCACCTGAAGGCAAACAGCGTTCCCGTGTGCCCAGAGCCATGAGAGCTGAGAAAATGCTCCTGAGGTAAAGCACAAAGGGGCTCTTGTGAGCACAGCTCTGGGCTGTGGTTTCAGCCAGGGTTTGATTCCTGCCTCTAACGCGTGTTTCTGCAAACCAGGTCTCTTTAAGCTGTCCATGCTATAAACAAGCTTGGTTTCTTGGGGCTGGGTGAAGAGGATGAGAATGCTCTGTACACAGCCATGGTTGGTCAGGATGGGGACTCTCCTTGCCATGTGCTTTTAACATCCATTTCAGTGGTCAGGAGCAAGGCTTGGCAGACTGGATGGCAAGTGGCACCTCCAGCTACAAAATGCCCCAACTATCAGTGTGGGCAACCCTCCTGACTATGGGAACATGTCTATGGACTCACCAAATGTGGTTGGACTTGATGATCTTAAAGGTCTTTTCCAACCTTAACGATTCTATGGTTAGCTCCATTGCAAGCAGGCTTTACTGAGGTGGCTGATCTCCTTGGTGGTGTCCAGAGACTTCTGTTCTGCAAGCACGGAGGTCCAATTGGCTGTTTTTAGCTGGCCAACTTTCTCTGCTATAGACCAGCAGCTCTAAATAAGTCGCAGGTGAGGAGGGTGAGCTGGGAGATGCTGGGATGAGGCCAGCTTCACACCTGGAGGCACAGCCCCAGAGGGTAGGGCCATGCCCATCACCTGCTGTCACCTCTGGCCGCAGCTCTCCTCCTGCACCACCAGCTCTCTGCTCTCTGCCCAGCACCAGAAGATGCCAAAAGGCACCACATAGAAGCAATTAGCTCCCACGAAACTTTCCACCATTAGGAACAATGGCTGGCTTAGTTCTCATCTGATTGAATTAATGATATTCTAACAAGTGACGGTTTTTCCTTTTGAATTTTCTCATTTGGAAGGAATTGCTCGTCGTAAATTACACATATAAAAATTAGGCCGGTGTTTTGTATTGTTTACAACAAGCACTTCGGGGTTATGGATGTTACTCACTGATTTATAATGTTTAATTTTTTCCCCGCTGTTTGAGCTCTCCATAAATCAAGTGGAGATGTCAACTTTGTGTCAACATTTCACTCAGCCTGCAGGTTACGGGCAAGCCGGGACAGCAGATGTCATGGAGAAGGTTGACTCTTCTCTTCACTGTCTTTCCTATTTTGATGAAACAATAAGAAGGTGAGGCTGGCACTTGTCAGTTATTTCTGAGTCACATTTCATTAGGCCTTTTCCAAACACTCGAGAGAACAATGTTTGAAGCAAGTGATCCAAGCAGCTCATGTTGCTGCTTGTGGGTTAGGGCAGCAGCTGCTGCAGGATTGCACTGCGAGGCTCAGCAGGTGTCTGATGGTCCTGGACCAGATCCGGATGATGTCACACAGCTCTCATCCTGGCAGGCTTCTCTTCCCTGAGCTGCAGCGAGATCCTGGGGTCATCATTTTGAAAGCCTGAAGAGGCTGGTTGCATTTTCTTTCAGGCATCCAATGGGGCGATGGGACTTCCCTGAGTGTCTGAAGCGAGTTGGGTGGAGCTGGTTGAGGTTGCTGGGGATCTGCTGGTGACACAGAGTTGGTGCTTGTGTAAGCCCCTCAATAAAGAAGATTTAAGGGGTTTTGGTAAGCAATATTGTGCAAGTCTGCAGTGTCAGCGAGATGAATGGGAATTGGGAAGCTGAGGATGTCGGAGAGCCACTGACAGAGTGAGGCAGTCCTTCTGGGAAAACTGGAGAGAATAATTTCTGTTCCCCAGTAGCTTAGCTTAGGTACACCATTGGCCCGTGAAGAATATCAGAAGATGTGAGTGATGGGTAAAGATCCCTGCACTGGGGTACAACAGAGTGCTGTTGGTCCTTCGCTCAGGTCATCAGCTTGCTGCAGAGCCCTCAGTATTGCTCTGCTGTTACTGGGAGCTTGGTGTCCAACCTCTTGAGCACTCAGAAGATGGTGGTGGTACTCCTAGAATCCATCCTGCAGGGCTGATGCGTGCTTTTTCTTCTGCAAATAACACCTTGGCTTTGTCTGAGGGTGGAGTCAAAGTGAACAATGAAGTCACTGGGCTCTATGAGGAATGGTGGTCCTCCATTTCTTCTCCATACCTACATCCACAGATGTGTTAGGAGGAGTCTGGCTTTATGTTAAAACCGAAGTGCCTGGTAGATGCAGGTATGTGTGTGGGGCTATCTCGTATCATTCCTGCCTACACCATGCCTACACTTGGATGGCTTATCGGCCTGCCATTTGCCTAAGTAATAGGGCTCGCCCAGTTGTAATAACAAAAGTAAATAAATACATTTTAATGATCCGATGCTGGTAATTAACGATGCTGAAAAACAGATGTCTCCCTGAAGAGCTCATAAGGAAGCCTATTGCATAAGCTCGCCCATTATGTGGATATGAGTTGATTATTAAAAGAAAACATTTAGCAAATGCAGAGCAGGATATTCATCTGCTATTACATAATGCTAATAAGCAATTGAATTCAAGCAGTGATAGCCTTCCAGCCCTCACCGAATGCCGAGTGAAGTGTATTTATGGACTCCTATGTGAAATAGGCCTCCTTGTTTTTCCAAGATGAGAAGAGATCTTTCAAGAGATAACAAGTAAAATAGACTCTAGCTGCTTTGACATGAAGCAAGATGAGTCCTCTGGATTAGTTTGGATTAGTCTGTTGCTAGTGGCACGGAGGTTTGGCACTCGGCCATTTATTCACCTAGAATACGTAGAGCTAATTGGAAAAGCACCTGCGATGAGATGTAGCTCACCACCTGCACTTTGCTGAAATAAAATAAGCCTACATAATTGACTACATTACCTATTAATGTTATGAAATCTCCCCCAGGCATTTTTATTATTATTATTATTATCATCTCCTCCTGCCTCCCCCCCCCTCCTTCCTCAAGATTTTATGAATCAAACTTTTGTCTCTTTTTTCCTTGGAAGACTCAGGATTGTGCCACTGCATCGAGACCAGGGCTGTTCTGAATGACTCGCTTCTCCCTGCAGGGGAAACCTAGGAAATTAATCCTCCTCTTCAGGGAGAGAAATAGTTTGACGTTTCCTGCTTGTTCTCATGGGGTGGAGGGTCACCTCGTCTCTCTCCTTTCTCTTTTTCCCCAAAAATCAAATGGGAATCTTTTGACTGCTGTGTGTAGGTTTTGGGATATCCCACTGTCTTGATGGTACAAAACTTCTTGTGTCTTTTTTTTCTTTTGGCAGATTGAACAGAATGGGTTTTGCTTGCCCAATCCTCACTGACAGGAGAATTTTGGAGCTCGGTGTGGGCAGCTGGTTTAGAGAGGGTGGGCTCTTGGTGACTGTATCTTAAATACACTGGTTGTGCTACCCCTAATTGGTGATATTTGTGCTATAATTTGCAAAGATTAGATGTAACAAGTGAGTGAGAGCTGGCATAGGAAGGGAGCATGTGGCTTCAGGGACCTCTGCCTGTCAGCATGGGACAACAGCAGGGGGTGAGGCTTGCAGGGGTTAAAAACCTCAGACAAAACCTCTGTTGCTACATAATTGCTTGAGAAATGCAGACAGAGAAAGGAGTGGTGGAGAAGAGCCATAGGAAATACCTTCTGCTTTATCTTTTCCACCTCCTGGCAACTTTGCCACAAACTTGAACCAAGCTCAAATCAAACCATCTCTGTGCATCTCCAAAGAACAACACGGAGAGTCTCAAGGCATCTCCATGGCTCTTGATTGGAAACCCCAAACTCCTGTGGTCAGTGACACGATGCCAAAACGTGGGCCTGACCTCCAAAATGAGTGATAAAACAGGAATGAATAGGAGCTAACCTTGTTCCTGAGCTAGCTGAAGTGTTCAGCTTCGCTCTAGCTGCCAAACCTGCATCCTCAGCACCAACAGCTGGAGATGCTTTTGGGCTTCAGCTTGAGCAAGCAGACCCAGTTGCTCTTTTTGCCATTTCAAGTCACGGAGGGAAAGGGCATAATTACTGCTTCTAGTTTATCATAATTGTTGCAGAGGTCTGAACTCTTCTGAGAACTTTTTGGAACAGCCCCATTGGGTGCGTGAAAATGGAAATCTGCTGCATTTTTTCCTCTCTTTAGTTAGCAGAAGCAGTTTTCTGCAAATGGATTATTTATATATAAACAGGTCTGCCCTGAACACTGAATGCAGGTCACGGAGTGTTCTCCCGTGGGATGCAAAGTCCCACCCATTGACTCACTGTTTGGGCCAGAGAGGTAACCTTAGTCTGGCTCTTCGAGGCTGTATGCAATGCAGTAGAACTCAGCAAACATTCAAGATCGGGCTGTGCTCCAAAATGCTCCTAATCCGAGGAGGGACTTGCAGCAAGCAGTAATGAACTCTCGCCTGAGGGCTGCGGGTAAAAGCCAGAGCTGCGTGGTGAGAAGCAGAAGGGTGTTGGGCCTTAGGAATCCTGCTCAGCCATGGATGGAGCCAGCTGTGAAACACCACTGCCAATCAAACTCCAGGCTGTGTGTGTTGCAAGACTTCCCCTTTCACTTCCCAGAAGCTCTGTAGCTGCTCATGCCCAGCATTAAGAGACATAGCTGTGATACCTCAACAGGGCATGATTTCCTCCCCTTTCCTGGGTAGGGAATATCTCCAGTAGTGAAGAGCCACCAAGCCAAGTGGATGGAAGAAGTCTTGCCATGTACCCCAAGAGGCCCCAATGGCTGAGGGCCCCTCTGCAGCTGAAATGAGCAAGATAAATAACTGTGAATAAGTAGAATGCCAGTGAAGTGTGTGTCTGTGGATGTTTGCAAGGGAAGATATTCATCTCTTATGAATATTGAAGCCAAATCCACGTTTCTCACAATCAAAACCCACTGAATGCAATTTCTTTCCAGGAATGACAGCACCTTGCAGGTGTTGCATGTGCCATGAATCTTGCCTGCATTTCAGGGCAAATCTGCTGCTAAGATCAATTCCCTTTACTCAGATACACAGCAGTGCAGCAATTCATCCCAGGAAAACCAAAGCCAGGCCTGGGCTGAAGGGCTGATAGCATTCAGCAGCACTGCTGTGACAGCTCTTCTCTTCTTGAAGCTCCTAAGTGTTTTTGCTCTTAGTATTTTAATGGACCTCTCCAGAAAAGAGCAGTGTCAAAACAGGAGCTCAGATTACCAAAGTTATTATACTGTTATGCACGAGTGATTATTTTATGTATGTATAAACTTTTTTTTTTTTTTTTGCAAAGGCAGCAGTTCAATAAATAATTAATGTTTCTTAATCCTGCAGCTATTTCTCTCGCTGTAAAAAATTAATTGGTTTTCCATCATCTGTTTCCCTTTAACCTGGAGGTATCTGGCACAGCGGCTGTGCCCCTGCTTAAACACGCTCCTTGTAATCTTTGTCATGCCCATGGTACAGAATCTGGGGGATAAACAAACTAATCAGAGATATTAGAGGCACCTCCAGGAAGATTTAGTCATCGTAACACTTCACTCTTATGCAGCATCCATCTGTCTGGGAATAATTAAGCCTCTCAACCCTTGATGAGGTAAATGCTGTGCTCGTTGGTGTGCAGACTGGTAAACAGAGTCACAGAGAGGTTACAAGGTTTGCCCCAGACCACACAATAAGTCAGTGGCACTGCTGAGAAGGGAAATTTCCCCATTTTCTGTGTTGCTACAAAGCCGCATCGCCTCTGAGATGCGCTGGAGGGGTGAATGTGAAGGGACTTTGGGTTATGTTCCACCTCCAACACCTGGCCAGTAAGCATTTAACACCGGGAGGCCCCTGATCTGCCTGGGGCTGTGGTGTCCCATCCCCAGAGGTGTCCCCAGAGGTGGGGATGCAGGGGGCATTCAGCCCACATCAGGGAGGGGCTGGGGGCTGTGAGGTCCCTCCTGACCCAAGCCATTCTGTGATCTTGCAAATACCACAGTGGTGATGGGTTGATGGTTGGACTTAAGATGTCGTAGTGGTTTTTTCCCAACCTTTATGATGCTTTGATTCTAATCACCCTCACAAACCTCAGCTGCATCCTGGGTCTCTTTTGTGCTTCACATCTGCAGCCCATTGCTGCTCAATCCTCCTCCTCTTATCCCTGGTCCTGCATCACCATCAGCCCTTGGTGCTACTAGACCCACAGCCAGGAAAGAAAAACAGCAGGAAGGTTTACTGAGCAACAGGCATATTTAAGCTAAAAGTTTAGAGAAAAAGGTACTTTACAGGAGGGAAAAAGGTTTGCTCTTATTGCTTGTCAATTTCTTTCAAAGCTTTCCCAAAATTTCCCTGGTCCCTGTTCTCCTTCTGTGAAAGCTACTGGCCTGTTGATCTGCTCTGTCCTCCACCTTTCACCCCTTTAGTCTCAAAATTTGCAGACTGACGAGGGAATTGGCAGCCTTTACATCATCTCACAGCATCTTTAACGCTCTCCAAATGTTTGCTGCGGGGTGACTTTGAGACATGAGGTTTTCTCTTAGCTTATTTCCTCTCTCTGAAGCTCCCCAGCTGCTTGCAGGCACCAAGCATCCCATTCACCAGGAGAACACACAGCATTAGTAACTTCTCCTGCGCTGCTCATGACGGCAAAGCTTCTGCTTTCCTTTCCAGTGTACAGTCAGAGGCTGCAGGGCAGTATGATACAGCAAGGAGCTGCTGCCCCCACGTAGTGGGGAGCAATGTGGAACTGCAGAGAGAAATTGTAACTGCTGGTGAGCTGGAAAATGTGACTTTTAGGGCAAATAGTTGAAGTCTTGGCTGTTTTCTGTGGACTGCAGAGAGCTATGCTTTTGTGTCTGGTGGCTCCTATGTTTTAGCCACTGATGTTGGCTAAAATGGCCATCACAGCTGTCACTTCACTGGTGCTGTGGAGCTAAAAAGGGGTATGTAATCTGCTGTTTCAGGCTCCTGTGTCCTGCATAAACCATTGCTCTGGCTGCCATCTCCCATGGGAGGGCTTGCTGCCCGCGTGGGCTGAGGACTGCAGTTTGCTTTGCTGCCTAGGGGCACTCAGTGTCTGCTCATGCATGGTGTGCCCAAAAGGGTTAACTGATGGGAAACGAGTGCCAGTTCAGCCTAGGGGAGCTAGCAAGTACAAGCATTTTCCTAGTGTGAAGCTTTGTTTGATACATCTGATAAAGTCTTCGGTGGGATCCATCACTGCCATTGTATTTTCTGGAGCAAATTCCTTCCCTTTGATTCGTAATCTGCTAACGTCCCTACTGGCCAATCTTGTACAGACAGCCCCGTGGGCTGTAAAATCAAATGGAAAACGTGGGCTCAGATGGCACAGCCAGTGCCTGAGCTGGAAGGGTGTGACAGGGGAGGTTAGAAGGTACAGATTCATGTTCCAAAGAACCTCTGCATCTGGATCAAGCTGTCACAGATGTCTGTGAGATCACATCCCAGAAGCTATGGGGGCTGTCCTGATGTTGTCACAATGTCCTGGTGTCCCGGTTACTGTCCATATAGACAAATGAGTTTATGGTTAGAAGCAAATTTAATGACAGTCTAGACCACCTTCTTGTTAAATCCAGTCCAGAAAAGAATATATATTAATTCCTCCATCCAGCCATTACCTTTGGGTTCATCTACAAGCCACTTTTGAAGTGAAGCCTTGTCTGGAAAACTGGCAAAAACACCTCATGCTGTATGAACTCTTGATCTGGTGGTTAACTACTTTGTCTATTACCATTTACATCTTACTGCTGGTCCTACTTTGTTTTGTATCCTCAAGAGACCCAGATCATGATCCTGCACTGTGTGACCCACAGAGACTGCAGCGATTCCTGGTAGGGGCCGAGAGATCAGCACATCATTCCCCATGGGAAAGCAGGTCTAGGAAACCTCACCGAGACACAGACTGCATAGAATCATACCAGATATATTAATACATTAAAACATAGCAGAAATGACATATGCTGGCATAAATAACTGACTTTGCTCGTTGCTCAAACTTCGCCTTCAGAATTTTCTTCTTCTGTTGCTGCTTTACAATAGCAACAGTTATAGTCATACTACTGAGCATCCATCTAATTACATCTCAATTTAATTATCACCCTTCGTCATGGCTCCATTCTAATGAGGTCTTCAGGTTGTTACTGTCGATGATGAAGTGGCTTGAGAGGTGTTATCTGTTCAATTGAATGAGAGCCATTCAAGGCAGGGACCAGAGAGAACCCATATGGGGGATGTGCACAGCCTCTCTGCCTTGCACACAAAACAACCCAGATTGTGAAATACCTTTTGGAAAAGCAGATTATGAAAAAAAATTAAACAGCCACGGGGCACCCAGGTTGGTGGATGGGTTCCAGAAGCATTAGGTCATACGTTAACTTCATTATTTTTTTCTCGCTCCCAGAATACTCCGGCACTTTTCCAGCCATTATCAAAAGTCCCTTTTTATGAGAGCAAGTGTCTTCTACAGCACAGCTCTTCAGATTCTTTTCCATCGGCTTTGTTCTCCTCTGATTTCAAAGCTTTTCTTTCTTTACCAAGTTGGAATGGCTCTAAAGAGAGGAGCTTAGATTTTCTCCCAGGTCAGCCCTAAGGTCTGTATGTTTCTACCTGAACAAACCTGAGAGCAGGGCAGAGGCCTTGCTGTCCTTGCCTGTCTTGTGCTTGGCCTCTGCCACTTAGCTCTTGTTGCATGTTGACATCCTACAGGCCAAATTAGCAAGTGGGGAAGAACCTCCTCCTTCTCATCTAAGTAATTATTCCCCTAGAAAGGCATGGACCCAATTAATGTTGCAATGAAATTTTGGAATTTGCCCATGATACATTGCCACATTGAGCAAAAGTCTGTTACAAAGGCAGAGCAATGGCATTGCTTTCGGCCCAGAAGGTGTCACTATAAAGTCCTGCCTGGTGCAAGAGCCAGTCATACTGTGCTTTATAAAATCGAGGGAGATGGAGTGGCTTAAAACCAGCCACAGAAATCTGTGGCAGAATTTGGGGGAAAACCACCAGTAACAGAGTGGTTGATGAGCTCAGACAGCAATGCCTGCATTCAGGCAGCACAGCAGACCCAATGATCTTGTCTTGGTGTGCAGGAGCAGCTCTGACTGGCAGCCACAACTTCTGGAAGTTCAAAAAGCCCGTCCCGATGAGTGCCATGCAAATGGCATGGTGACCTCATTCATCTCGTGCATTTACGTGTTTTCTCAGGGTCAGCCTGAACCCCTTTGCTCCAGTTCAACTATGTTCCTTCCCCATCCTACCAAGAGTGAAGAGAGAGCCTATTTCACTGCCTCATTTCAACGTTTCACGTGGCTTCTGACTTCCTCTCCAAACTCCCCTCTCTCAGCAGAGCTGCTCTTACTGGGTCTTCCCTCAGATGTCATGTTTCTAGGCTGCTCATCAATCCTGCTGCTTACTGTGTTGCATAAAGCAGATGGATGGTTGTCCTCAATCCACAGATTGAAATTCTTTTAAATTCAAGGGGATAATTGAAGCCTGTTGGATCAATAGCAGGTGGTGATCTAATGCACTGACTGTAGATATCCATCTGGGCAGCAATGGTTAGTCATCGATACATAAATATAAAGGTAATCACCTGTGGCAGAGTCAATGTGGGCTTACAACATTCACATCCAGGTCAGCCATACATGTAATTTGGGTTCCTGCTGACACTTCCCTGTGATAGGAGCTGAACCAAAACCAGACAGATCCTTATGACTCTCCTTGGCTTGAACCAGAGACTCTCTCAGAGCAGTTACACACTCATGTCATCCATTATAGGAGACTGCCATAGTGGGATGAGCCACAAAAGCTGTGGATTCTGCCATACTTTACATAGGGCTCAGCCAAACACTCCTCAGGTCATTAAAATGTTTTTTCCCCACTGAAGAAAAACTGTTGTTACTCAAAATAATGGAGGGGGTCTGAATTGCCACCTCTCTGTGATGTCCACAAGGACAGCCTGAGCCCTGAGGCTGAGCAGAGTGGGATGAACCCAGGTACCAGTGAATGCAGTGGGATTTAGAAATGCTTTTGCACACAGTGAGAATCTTCCCCCAGAGTCCTTGCTACGTCGTTCCATAGTCCATGCACCTTTCCACAAGAGCTGTGTTGCTCATTTAAAGCACTGAATCCAGGAGATTTCAAGGCACAGAGTATCTTCTGCCTCCTTAAGTAGGCGTTGAGACATGGGAAACTGAACTCAACCCAAATAGCCTGAGATATATCTTATGCCATGACGTGGATTCAAAAGAGAGAGAGAGAAAAAAAAAAAAAGAATGTATTAGCACACAAAATATTAAGTCATTCACATTTTCTGCAATTAATTTATCTGTCATCAATGGGCTCATAAACTATTCGACTCTATGACAGCTTGGAAAGAGAAGATGCCAACTTTTCCTGCAGGTGTGCATCTGGTTGGGAAGACATCAGCAACTGTACGTGCAGGCAGGGAGGATGATAGGAGGGAGACAGAGGGGTTGTGAAATAAGATGGGAGTGAAAGGGTTGGCAAAAATGCTGGTTAGCTGCATTTGCCCTCCTTAAGGATGGGAAGACATCAAACATCTTTCCCAAAAGCAGGCTGAGAGCCCCTTAATGAGCAGTTTTATTGATCTGGCTTCAGGCGAGGAACCTATAAAAAGAGTCCAGACCACTATAGAAATGGTTTAGCACATTTCCCATATTCAGTGTGATATTTAAAATATGTATTTAGCACCAGATATCTGGTGCTCACTTGCCCATGTGATCATAAATCCTCCTGACTTCTCTGAGAGGTAGTTTGCTTTATGGTTCTTTCATGGCTGCTCTTCAGAACTTCTCCCTTGGAGCTTGTAGCATGAAGCCTGTGTTTTCCAGATGTCACTACACTGAAAGTACGTGAAGAAGTAACTTAGAGGCTTTGAGCTGCTTTGTGGGCATGCTGTTTGGTGGGTTGATGGGTAGATGAGATGACTGTAGGTCTTTTCCAACCTTAATGCTTCTATGATTCTATTTTAGCACATTTCTCCCAAAGCAAATAACATTGCCCTGGAGAATCCCAACAGGTGGGACCTGTGTGAGTGCTTGCAGCCTGCTCCATGACATGGACCTTGGTGGGAGCTCCTGGGGTGTATTTTGGAGGGAGAAACCAATGGGTGTGAAGTGATGCTTGAGAGACTGAGGTGGTTTTACATCACATTTAAATGACAAAAAAGTTTTTTTTACATCCCCAGAAACAAAAAAAAAATATGTGGAAAGGTCCTGATTTGAAAGCTCTGTCAAGAGGAAGAGGCTTTGATGCAATCCCCTGGTAGATGCTGCTTGTGCATTGTGGTTTTAATGCTTGTGTGAATCCAATTTGTGAGGGTTAGAGGGGCAGTGGGGCGATGTCTGGTTGGATCTGGGCACCACCAAACCCTCTGTCTTGTAATGGCAGAACCCAGGTGGGACGCTGGAAACCGCAGCAGAGCTCATTTGTGTTCTGTGCACTCTGCTCCAGCAGCACATCCCACTGAGAGGGAATTAAAGCAGAACGGGGGGAAAGGGGAAGAGCAAAGAACGAGCACAAGGAATGTCACTCCACAAATACGGAAACGTCTCCAACGTGCCCCTGGCGTGTTGCAGCAGACAGCTTAAGCCGAGCAAAAATTCTTTGGCAGTGACATCAATTCAGCAGTAAGTAATGCGTTTTCTAGGGCTGAGATTCAATTTAAGGTCTCTCCAGTGAGTGGAATGATTGAACGTTGTTTAAAAAAAAAAAAAGGAACCAACAAGTGAGAGTCTTTGTGTTAGGCTCTCATCTGCCTGTAATGTGAAAGCTGTTTTCCCATTTTTCCTCGCTTGGACTGTGCCACATTGGCCTCTAGAATAGAATGGCCTGGGTTGAAAAGGACCACAGTGATCATCTGGTTTCAACCCTCCTGCTATTGCAGAGTCACCAAGCACCAGACCAGGCAGCCCAGAGCCACATCCAAGCTTCACAGAGCCACACTGCACTGAACTCTGCTCAAACTGCCACAAACGTGGCTCTGCAGCAGCTGCCACCTCATCCCACAAACCCAGAAGCTGACAATAATGCTTTTAGATGTCAAGTGCCTGATCCATTCCCTCTACCAACGTGTTGGGACCCAGCAGAAACCACAGCTCACTGAACACTGGGAGAGCACAAGAAGGGCATCAGGGATCTGTGCCTCCTGGAGCAGTGTGGCCCAGAAGAAATTTTCTGCTTGGTAACTCCTGCAGCTTTCAGCAGCCAATGCTTTATAGTGTTGCTAAGCCAAAATCTCCCCCTGCTTAATAATTCTCAGCAAATCTCTCCTCTAGAAATGGGCGCATTTTTTCATACTACAATAAAAAAGAAATTAGAAATTGTCATGATTTCACAGGGAGCTCTCCCTGCCTATGAATTTAAAACCAGCCTAGATAATGCTCTGGTGAAAAGGCAGTAAAAATAGTTTTCTGCCATCAAGGGAAGGGCTTAAAAGTTTATTTTCTTGCTGAGTGATTGGAGTTAGGCAAAACCCATCCCCAAAGGTTTCATTGCTGGTGATGCAGCTGTAGGGATTGCCAAATGCATACTCAACAGGAGACTTGTTTTCTAAAAATAGTGATTAGATCGTTAACTCTGTCTCTCTCTTGATCCAAATTAAGTCTGTGGACAGATTTGGAGCTGGTGTGAAGGGAGAGGTGCTGCTGAACTTAATGCTTTCCACCAGCTCTGCGCTCCCATCTGCTGAGCACCAGGCTGTGGGGAGAGCAGCAGTGAGCGCCGTGTTGGCAACCCCAGGTCTCTGTCCTTAAATACGGTGTGCTTTCACCAAAAGCACTGCTTCATGCAGAAAAGGGGTTTTGTCTCCTGCGGCTGTTTGCAGATGAGATGTTTAATTGGAGCTGGTTGGAAATTAGATTGTAGCTGGTTGTGTTGACTCTGCAATGAAGGGAGATAAAGGGGGAGGTCAAGCCAGCAGCTCATCCCAGCACTTACAGACATGTCTCAGGCCAGGGTGAGCTCAGCTCACTGGGTTTCACTTCACTGTGGGTGTCTGCACATGAATGGAGATGGTTCTGAGGTGGTTTGTAGCTGGACCGAGGAGGTTCTGAGGTGGTAGGTGGATGACAGCAGGTGCTGGAGGCTTTTCCTGAGCACCTCCAATTCCACAGCACCTCTTCCACGTGAGCTCAGCTTCCGGGAGATGTGAATGCTGGCTCCTAAACTTGCAAACAGCGCTGGAAAAGGTTGCAATCTCTGTCTGGGTGAGAGCTGATGGCTTTGCAGAAAGGAGGGATGCAGAAGGGCTGGTCCGGATGCAGTACAGCATCTGTCTTCGGGCCGGGGAGGTGATGTGGTCCTTCAGGGCCAGGTTGGAGCACTCCGTGGGCCAAGGTGTGAGTTTCCATAGATGAGCTGCAACCCACACATCTTTAGTTGTCTCTACTCCCATCAGTCAAATAGAAATAGAGGGTTTGCACATCACAGCTTCACCCTGCGCTGAGTTTTGCTTGGTGAGCACAGAAAGCAAGCCAGCAGAGCTGAATTCCCCTCTCTTACCTCCTTGCCTTGCTGGTGGCTCAATAAACTTAAAACCCAATAAATGGAAATGCAGGGGAAAAAAGTTACAATAACACCATCAGGATTAGATCAAAATAAAACAAGCACCAGAGCAAAACTCTGTTTAGAAATCACCCAGCGCTGCATAATTCATCAGCCTCCCATGGACCCCATTTTCCTGCCTCGTGCTTCAACGACTTGACCAATTTGGTTTATAGAGTCATTTGGGTAAAAGGGGGAAGAGAAACGTTGCTTAAAAAGTAAGTCAAAGGCTCCAACATGTGTTCCGGGCGAGCTGAATTCAAGATGAGGGTTTTAGACTTCCCGTGGGAGCTCCCTTTCACAGCTCTCCCCTAATCCTCTGGAAATGGCCTGTTCCCCACAGCTGTCGGCTGGCCAGATAAACTATTTGTTCAATTATTCTTGGCCGAGATGGAGCAGGCTGCCTCAAAGCTGCCGGCTCCATCCCTCGGCCCACTTCAATCACCTTCAGAGGAGCCCGAGCCCGTTTGAAGGCCGCCGTCCTCCTCGCAGGGCCGTCCCCACTGCCACCCGCGCGTCCTTTTTATCTCTCCTCGACCCCTGGAGGTGGCTGGAGGTGCTCCCACAGGGGCTGGCAGTGAGAGCTGCTCCGGTGTCGGAGTGGCTGGGCGAGAAAATAATTACAAACGAAAGAGAGATTAGCAGAAGCTGTTGCGACAAATGCTCCCAAAATGGTTTCTGGAGCTCCGGCGGTTGCTTCTAACGGGAGAAGTCAGCTGCAGCTGCCATCCCTATGGCAATGTGGGGGAAGGCAGGACCCACTGGGATCCCAGTTGAAAGCCTTAGGCCTGACAAACCACGGCATGGCGGGATGAGATGACGGGCTGGGGCAGCTTCACGTCATGCAAATGGACTGCTAATTCATGCAATTTTTTTTCGCATTCGTCTTCCCGTCTCTGTCTCCATCCCCAAGGCCTGACTTCTGCAGCAGTGTTCAAACCCATCTCATAAATGGCTCACAGCTGCTGAGTGACGGCTCTCGCCTGGTGCTGGGAGTTGCTCCATCACCTCCAGAGGAGCCTGAGCCTCTCTGAGATGAGTGTGAGCTTTCCCTGTAGTTTGTCGTGCCTTTGGGTGAGGCTCGTTGTGCCCAAACTCCCCCTGTTTAAACAAGAGATCAGTCACCAAGTTGTGTGGGTTGTCATACAGGGCATGCAGAAATGGTCTTTGATGGCCCTTGCATGAAACCATACGTAATTGATTCTTCGCGGAGTGAACTTTGGGCATTCCCACTGCCCACAAGGCTAAGGGCATTTTGTGTGCACGGCCTGGCCTGCAGGTGGGTATTTTTGGTGGAGTAATGGTGTGAAGTGGGCACTGGTTGTGCTGCAGGAGTGCGTGTGGTGGCCGAGTGGTGATGGAAGAGCTGCCATGTCCTCATGTGGAACCCAAAGGAGAAGAGGAAAACTCTGTGCTTGCTTCTTTGCAGACAGAAGGTGAGTGATGAATGAGAGCTGTGAAAGTGTCGATTCCCAGCTTTGATCAGCATGCCAATTATACATATATATGTTTATGTATATATATATATGGATGGATTTTGTATTTTTTTCCATCAAAGTTCAGGACTAACTGCAGTGTCTCTTACTGCTGGGAAACGGAGGAAGTGTTCTCTGGGGAGAAGAACACAACCAGTGTGTCAGTTATGTACTGAACAGACTGAATGTCTGTTCATTACCAGCATCCCAGGGTGGTTGACCTGAGGATTAAATACACAGCAGTGGGGCTGTGTAGGTGTATAGGAAAGTCACTGAGACTGCTGGCAATTGGAAAGCTCAATGTGGGAAATGTGCTGGCAAGGGCTACGGTAGCTTGCAGAGAAATGACACAAAATAAAGCAGAGAGCACCAAACTGGAAGAGTTGCCCCAGTTGAGCATCCCTTGGTTGCTCTCACTGATAATTTGGGCAAACCATCAACATTGCACCAAGGCGTTGCCAAGACCTCGTGCCATGGAATTAGGACATGTCTGTGCTTCCCTTTTCTTCCATATTTGCAAAGGCAGAAGGGACGTGCAGCTGCATCCCTCACCCTTCGATCCAGCACTGCAAATCACCAGGGCCAACCACTGACCCCCAGTACTCCACCCCACAGCCCCATAGGTTGCTCCTGAAGCCCCACATCATAACATCAGCTCATCCCCAACCTCCTGGCTCCCTTCCCCATCCCAAACGACGAGGGCTGAGGCATCCCACCCAGCACTTTGATGCACCCGCAGGGACAGCTGGGCTGTGCCACAATCCCTTTGGCCCTTTGGGCTAAGCCAGCATTTTAAAATAGTCCCCCCCAGCCCAATGGTGACAACTGCACAATTATTTTAGATGCTGTTTACGGACCCGCGGCGTAACTGGAGCCCACGGGTGGCACAGAGGAATGGGAGGCAGTGGGTGAAGGGGGCTGGAGGTGAGAGGAGCAATGTGTGGTTTTCAGCCTAATGAGCAGCCCCTTGGCTCTCACAGGGCAGCTGAGGATGGTGGAAAACCCATTCATATGTGCAGAAGTCCCAGGTTTTCTCCTCTCCGGTGGTTGAGCTGTCCCATGGCTTTCAAAATACACCTATTATTAATTGTTATTTATTTTTAACTTTTCAGATTTGGAACAAAATTATACCGTTCCATCCACCCTGAAGCCATCTTTAGTAAGCCAGAATCTGCCAGCAGGTGCTATTTCACATCAGAAAAACAGGGATACGATCTGAGATTCACCATGAAGCAACAGCAGACCCCAAAAAGGGACTCAGCCTCCATCCTCGCTGCTGCCTGGGGTGCACGGCTGGGCAACAAACCGCAGCTGTGGCACGGCTGCAGGTGGGTGTGATGCTTCAATCCCCCTCACCGCGGGATGCTTTCAGCCTTTCCCATCCGTTTCAGGGCTGAGCGTGTGGCCACATCGCCTCCTCGCTGGGATAGATGGCGATGGAGGCTGCGCGATCCCCCTCGTGCTTCAGTTTCCCCATCGCCAAAAGAGAGGCGAGGGATGCCCGGCCCTATAAACCTCCCTGCGGAGGAGAGAGGGCTGCGATAAAGGGGCAGGAGGGCTCGGGGCCGGCTGTGCGGTGGGAAAGCAGCACCTCGAGCATCCCTCGGAGCTGCTCCGTGCAGCCCCAGCACCACCTGGCGGCTCCTCATCGCCCCGGGCGGCGCCTGAGAGCGGAGCGGCTCGGGATGGCATTCCTCCCTCTGCCACCGAGATGCGCCCTTGCTCCACGCAAAACCCTCCGGGAGGATTTATATATTTTATTCTTTCGTTGTTTCATGACTTGTTTTATCTTCTCTTACCTTATTTTGTTTCGTGTTTTTTTTTTTTTTTTCCACTGTTCCCATTTCCCACAGGCTTTCCCCCAACTCTGTGCTCCCTTCTCTCAGCCTCCATCCCTTCTCTGCATTTCCCTCACTGTTTTCTCGCTATCCACCTTCGCTTTCCCTTAAATTCCTCTTGTCTGACTGCACCATTTTGTTTTTAATGATTTTTTTCTGTCTCTTATTAACAGCTTTTGCCTTCCCAAGCACTACGCAGTGCTGGTGTCCTGCCGGATGGATGCAGTTGGAATTGCAGCACAGCTGAGCTCTCTCTGTTTTTATTCATCTGATTTCAGCTGTTTTTACCCACCCAGCGGCTCAGGTCTGTTCATGGGGGCTATCCCAGAAACCTTTATTTTTCTGCTTCATTTTGGCCAACTTGTGCCCCAAAGTGTCTTCCCACTTCTCTGTGTGCTTTTGATCTGGCTGCGTGGTGCAGCAGATGTCCTCTATGGAATGGATTCTTTCTCTCATTTTGCCTTGAGGCAGGAGCCTTGAGCATGAGCTGAAGGATTTCTTATTTCTTACCTTTATCTGTCAGCTTGCTTTCATGGCTGTGCCATGCAGCTCATCAGCCTGCTGTCCTGGCCCCTGAAATCACAGCTCACCTTCAGGCTGCCGTCCTTAACTTGCAGAAATGAGGAACTCATTTCCTGGCTGTGACGCTCCATCATTTCCCCCATTTCCCTCAGCAATTAATTCTGAGCTCTATCCAAGCAATTCTACACATCCTAGAATAGGAATTGGTGCCAGGGCTGATTTCACATCAAGGTAACATGGTTTGGGCACGCTGCCATTTGGGATGGAGCCTGGTTTGTGTCTGCAGCCCACGGTGACCCCAGGCCCACCCTGGTGGCAGCCCCATGCTCACAGCTTTGGAAAGCCGAATGCTGATGCATGCTGGGCAAGGTGCAGCCCATGTGTTGTTTCAAGGATGGTGGAGGGAACAACCTCCAGCAGAAGCATAGCTATAAACCAGAGATTATTTTTGTGTGCGTGTGTTTTGTTGGGAAATGTTTGTTTTGGATCATGTGAGCATTGCTGAGGTTAAACATGCACACATTCAGCCTAACTGCCAGCTCCGGGATGGCGTTTGCTGCAGTAAATACACACAGAGAGGTTTCCTATTTCCCCGCCCCATGGGCTCCATGGTTTCGTTCTGCAAATATTTCACAGTGCAAATTTCCTGCTAGGCAAGAAACAGCAGCAATAGGCAACAGAGCCTGGGCTGAGGGCAAACTTCAATTTCAACGCTTTGCCTGAGCAGCTCAGCTCTGTGACAGCAGGAGCCATAGCAGGATCACAAACGCAGCCCAGCAGCTTGGATTTCCATCCCTGATGAAAGAGCAACCCCACGTTCTGGTGCTTTGTTGATATTTGTAGACATCCCATGGCTTTCGTTCCATAAACGTCCTCAGGAGAGCCAGCCTCTCTGCACAGAGAAAGAATTATTCCTATTTCCAGGCCCTCCATCACTTACTGCTTACCTTTAGGTGTAGGGGTGAACCTAAAGACTAGATGGTTGGACTTGGTGACCCTTTCCAACCTTAAGGATTCTGTGGTTCTGTTTAGGGACACAATCAGTGAACGTGCTGGGGAGGGGCTGGGGTTGGGCTTTGTGATCTCAGAAGTCTTTTCCAACCTTAATGACTTTATGATTCTGTGACATTAATGAACCAATTTAGTGGTGGAGCTGCAGAGGTGGAGGAGAGGAATGCCTCAGTGCTGCAACCCAGCCCCCGTGCTGCAGAACGAGATGCTGCTGCAGTCAGCATGGAGCAGATGCCTGCAGGATGCTGCCTTCCTCCCCCAGCTCAGCAGCTCTCAGAGAGAAGAGGAACAAACAGGGCAATATTTTTACAAGAAATCACCCATTTAAACAACACTGTAAGCAAATTGCTTTATTTTCATAAACGCCCCTCTTTCTGAATGCTGGGGTGGGCAGCCAGGCAAAGCTCTGAGCCATGAAGCCATTTACAAAGCTCCCAGACAGTAAAACTCAGCTTTCTCCCTGCAAATTCCCTGCTGCAGGTGTATGTGCTCTGGGTGATGTAAGTATCTGTGCTGCCCCATAAAAGTGAGTTAAGCTGAGGGCTGGCAGGACTTGAGTACAGGAGGCTCTGTCAGTGCTTCTGTTACAAATAGCGATAATAACGCTTACCTCCCTCCCCAGGGTGTTGTGGGGGTTAATTATTTAACATTTGTAAAGCACTTGCAGGGCTGGAGATGAAAGTGGGAAGTATTATTAAGAATAAACTGCGTTTTGTAGGAGGTCTGGTCAGAAAATTGCGTTCGGAGTTGAAATATGGGTTATGATCGTGGGTCCCTGGAGGAGCATCTGTCACAGCCTGGGATGTGTGGGAAAGGAACAAACTGAGAAAATGAAGACGTTTGGTGACTCCCTTCATTGTTGCAGCATTGGGGGGGATGGGGATGATGCCCTGTGCCCCTGCTTTCTGCACAGGGTGGGTGATGCAGAGACATGGAGAAGGATATTTGGTTGTTGAGGTGATTAAATATATAACCGTTTGAGGTTAAGGATTCTGCACAAAGCTTTACCATGGCCAGCCAGCATTGCTCATTGAGTCAGGAAGGTTCTGAAGGGAGAAAACTTCAAGCGAGCTGCTCAATGTGCCTTGAGGTGTGGGGCTTTGGTGTGCCCGGCCCCCGGCTGCAGGTAGGTGGGGAGGTGCTTGAGGCGGAGCACAGCTCACCTGGGCGAGGTGCAGCAGCAGCTGGCAGGTAATGTGGGGCTCTGTGGGGAGGGACTGTGTGTTGGGCAGGGGTGGGATGGTGATGGATGGGATGGGGTAGGATGAGATGGGGTGGGTGACCACCCCCCTGCCTTTGGTACTGCACTGCAAATTCTGTAGCAGGGAGGGAAAGGAGCCCACCTGGTTATCCAAAGGGTCCGTGAGTGGGCTTTGGGGTGGTGGACCCTGAAATTTGGTGTTTGGGTTGAGTCCATAAGGAGTGAAGGATGTGGGTGGGTGAGGAAGGAGGTGCTCTCCATGGAGAGTGAAGTGGGGGTGGGGGTTCTGCCTGCTCCATTGCTGGGGTGTCCCACCAGCATGTCCCAGCAGTGGTGGGGGCCATGGAATGGGGTGAATAAGGATTCACAGGCTGCACCCAGCAGTGGGACACGATGGGCGGCCGGGCAGCAACACCGGGCAAGGAGGAAGTTGGAAATACAGCGCAGTGCTTGGGGCTCAAGTGCAGTGGAGGGGAGCAGAGCTGCTCAGGACAGGGGTCCCCATGAATCCCCCCTGCACCTCGTGGGGCTGCCTGCAGGGAGCCCTCCCCACTGCGGCTCTGCTCCTAGCCAAGTTACACACAAAGGCTCTGTCTGACAGCGGGACTGAAATCACCCTACGTGCACCGAAGCAGAAAGCCTTCCCCCATTCTCCTCTCTCTGCAGAATTGCCCAGAAATTCCTCTTTTCATGCCTGAAAATGAGGAAGGAACGAGTCCTTCAATGCCCTTCTCCAAGGCCGGTGCCTCCCCCGGCAGGGCTCTATTCTGGGAAGGTTTCTTCCTCCTTCCTACCAGCTGGAAACCAACAGCATTTCAGTTTTGCAGTGCAGCCTCAGGTGCCCAATAAGCCAAGGAACACAGGTGTGGGAGTTTTAGGTGAATAATTGCTTCTGCCTTGAGTATATCAGAATTGAAACGGTTTCTTAAATAGTTTGGTATATAAAGGCTTTTTCTTGAGGTGTGACAAAGGCAGTACTGTGCTGTTGGGTCACGGTGTGGGTCTGCCCAAAAACAGCTCCAGGTGCAGCAAAGGGGAAATGCTGCTTGTGGGGCTGGGGGTTTTCCAGGTAAACGGCAGGGGAGGAAGGAGCAGGGAGCAGTCAGGGGTTGATTGGTAAATTGGAACAGGGGTGTTCCAGAGCTGTGGGGATGTGGCGCTGAGGGACCTGGGCACAGTGGGGTGAGGTTGGATTCGGGATCCGAGAGCTCTTTTCCATCCTCAAGAGCTGTATGAGACTGCAGAAGCAGCAGCTTTGGGATGATTTCAGGACATGTTACTGCCTTGCCTTCTGCCAGTGGTGACTTCGTGGCACTTCTGGTGGCAGCAGTTTGGGGTTTGAGTTGCAGTGGGAGCGCAGCCCTGGGCTGGCTGAGTCCCATGGCAACCAGCACCTTGAAAAAGCACTCCAAGCTCTCAGGCAAAATGCAGAAGAAAAATGCCTTTTAAGATAGCAACACGTGTTTCCCAAAAGAGGTCGTTTTTAAAGTCAGACCCCGTTTCCTTAAAACCACAAATAAACAAATGCACGTCGTAAAGAGAAGCAAAAGGATGACAAAGCGCCCGCCCTGAGCATCTGTCATTAAGGTGGCTTTAGGTAATTTGTTTTATTGCTCAGCTTTCTCTGCTGGGCTGGGGGATGGTCACTGCTTTGTGGCTGTGGGTTCACATCCTTCCCTCTGATGGAGTAAAAGCAGGTTCTGTTTAAGCTGATAATTTTCAACCTAAGAGGAAAAGCCTTGTGTATCTTCTGTAGGCAGAAAGCTGCAGATGCAGCTGGGCTTGTAAATGCTGCTAACAGATAACAGCGTGATGGTTCCATGTCACTGGTGTGGGTGCAGGCAGAAATACAAGAAAAAAAATGATAATAATGGGATGAAATGGCTCAGAGGGGCTTTAGGCTGACATGAATGCATCAGGGGTCTGGCTCCTGGGGGAGTGATGGAAGTGCTGCTCACACCAGGAGCAGCTCTGGGCTGCTTGGACAGATGGGGGATGTCAGGCAGCAGAGCTCCTATTTGTGCCACTTTTGCAGTTTTTTCACCTGCAGAGATGTTATCTCACTTCTATGGCTGCTCCTCCAGACACACGCTGAGACCTCCTGCACTCTCAGAATCAGCAACAGGAGGCCAGGACATTCCCAAGAGAGTCTGAATTAGCCACGTTCTTCCCAGACGTGGCACCCAGAGGCATTTCCAGCTGGGATCCAGGCAGAGCTCAGCTTTTTTGCAAGCAAAGCCATTTCTCTTCATCTCTGAGTCAGTGCTCCCATGGGGACTGCTGCTGTCACACCAACACTGCAGGTCCTGCAGAGAGAGAGCAGCTCTGAGCTGTCTGATTTGTGGAGGCTGAAGGGCAGAGTTAATTGCACTGGTGATGGCTGTGAGCTGTTTCCAATCGCGAACTTTAGAACGTAATTTCCAAACTGGTGACATGGAAGCAGCGCCCTGAACGAGTCATTATTGATGCACTAATAAAACCTTTGCAAGAAAAAAAGAAGGAAAGAAAGAAAGGAAGGAAGAAAGAAAAGAGAGAAGTAAAGCAAATAAGGCAAACTCTATGGCCCCAGGATTTGGCTGAAAAGAAATGGCACGGCCTCACATCAGGAAGGTGAGAGGAGGAAGCAAAGCCTGTCGAGTTCCTTACCATCCTCCTGACAGTGCTGGATGCTTTCCTGGGTGATTTGGTGCATTAACTTTAAGACAAAAAGAAGCCAACTCCTCTGGGAGGCGATAAGAGCAGAGGAAACAGTAAATCATTAAGCCAGCTCGGTGTAATGAACAGGCAGGGGACAAAGTGCATTAATTACAAGGGATGCGGGTGTGTTGTTGAGCAGATCAGACAAGTGGGAGCATTGAGAATTCATGCCCTGCAGGGATGCCCGGTGTCAGTGCTCACAAATGGTGGTGGCAACAGCAGCTGCAGCTCCAGCGTTTGGATTTTGGGTTTATTCCTGTTTGAAGGATTGCGCCACCCCTCTGCATGTGGAGCTGCATGGGCAGACAGGAGCTGCTCAGAGCTGAAACCACAATCGTTGGCTTTTCTTCATCCTATCAGTGGGTTGTGCATTTAACACAGAGAACGGCCTTTCAGTTTCCCCACTTTGAAGTCCGTCGGGTCCTATGAGCACCAACTATGAAATATAACTGCAGGAGATGGTTTGTGAAGTTATATGGCATGCAGTAGAGCATTATGACATGATGATCACAGCAGTTGCTGCAGGAGTGCCTTGCCGTGTTGTTCTCTCAGGGGTTTACTGTGCTTTCGGTCATTGCTTGGGCTCCCCTGCACGTACACAGTGTGGCTCATTTCTCACCACAACACACACACATTCAGCCTCCTTTGGCCCAGACCAGGCGTTCCCTTTGTTGCAGGGTACAGGTAGATGCTCTGATTGCAGGTTTGTCTCCTTGAAAGGACCAAAGGGCCCATTGTATTTGCCTGCTGGACTGTGCCAGCAGAGCTGGTAAGCAGCGCCTTGCTTTGATTTTGTCTTTAATTATCCAATGTGTCCACTGTCCATAAATCTCTGCTTCTAAGCCACAAAATAAGGCAGAGCCTTGCAGCACTGCTAAAACCTTCCTGCAAAGCTGCTATCAAATACAGCAGGAAAAAAACATTTTAAGCATGGCATTATCTTCCTAGCATTAAGTTTCCTCCTTTATTTTTTGGCTTGAAAATGTTGCAGGTATTTGATGCAGGCTCCTGCAGCACCAGCCTGGTGGAGGGGGCATAGTGGCTTGCAGGCAGCTGCATGCATAGGGCAGTGTTTGCAGCAGAAGCAATGTTTGCCCCAAAATATGCCCTCACCATTGTAGTGGGCCGCGTCTGTGCCGTGAGCTGGCTCCTGTTGGTGCAGCTCAGAGCCTTAAGGGACGGAGGAGGGATTGCTCAGCATCACCAGCACAGCTTTTGCTATCAATTAAAATCTCCTAATTGACCAGCCCGACACAGCCGACCTGTACCCGTGCCAAGGCAGGCCCCCAAACATATGCTTGAGCCCACATCAAAGAGCTAATTGTTTCTCCACCTAATTAAACAAACCGGCAAATGGCAAGCAGGAGCCGGCTGGGTTTTAATTGCTGTGATTCTCCTAGGAAACGGGTCCCTCTGCTCCTGCAGCCCTGCGCTGTGCTGGCACTGAGGGCTGAGCTGAGCTCTGCTGGGAGCCCTGCTGCCTGGTGGTGCTCAGGGGGAACGCTGGTGCAGCTGGTTTGGGTTGGGGGGCATTTCTGAAGCTTTGTTTTTCACCAAACCCTTTGGCTTGGTGCATTTGGGTTGAAGCAATTCCAGGAATTTAAAACGTTTTTGCTGGTAGCACAGCACTCCCGGGGCTGTTCAAATCCTTCTGTATGAGCTAAACAACTTGAGTGATGTTTATTTGCAGCAGCCCTCCCAGTTTTCCCCATGTGTTGGCCTTTCTGCCCAGCCCCAGCTCTGCAGGGGATGCTTTTGCTCAAGAAGCTAGGGAGAACCCCAAAGTTCAAGCAGGGATGCCAGAGATTGCAGCAGGGACAGGGCCTCTGCTAGACCAGTCGGGGCTCTGGTGCTTCCAGTGCTCCCCAAAAGGTGAAGGGAACAAAGCCTTTGTTTTTCCCCACAGCATCACACCAAATACCAATGTGGTTTGTGTAATGGTAGTGTTTTTCTTTGCCTTCTAGCCAGAGGACGTTGTCAGCATGGCAAACTTCAAGGGCCATGCACTTCCAGGCAGTTTCTTCCTGGTCTTTGGGCTCTGGTGGTCTGTGAAATACCCACTGAGGCACCTCAGCCAGAAAGCAAGCAAGAAGTCCCAAAATAATCACTGCTTCCAACGCATGGATGCCATTGAAGGAGGAGTTAAAATCACCTTTGCTCTAATAGGTAAGAGCTATGTTGAATTGACAATGCCAACAGCTTCCCATGCTGTAGCAATGACCATTATGGAATCCTCACTCCAGAGAAACTGGTCCGGATGTGGAAGGATGCATCTCCTTGATGCTCACCTTGTGTTGAGAGACCAAATCTCACATCCCTTCCCAAAGCTGAGCTACCATTAAGGCAGCCAATCCTGACCCGAGTCAGTGGCTGTTGCCTTCAGAAAGCCCCCGAGGCAACCAGCAGCATCAAGCCATCATTGCATATAAGCCACAATCTTGTGTGCCCACGCAGGGATGCTGGCAGAGCAGTTCGTCCCCGATGGGCCCCATTTGTACCTCTACAGTGGGGAGAAACGCGACTGGGTGAAGCTGATGAACTGGCAGCACACCACCATGTACCTCTTCTACGGCCTCTCCGGGGCGGTGGACATCTTCACCTACGTCTGCACCACGGTGCCGCGGGGGCTGGACCGCCTGATGCTGTCCGTGGCCGTGTTTGTGGAAGGTCAGTAGGAGATAGGAGGGGTCTTGTTGGGTGAGTCACAGTGAGAACAAAATTTGGCAGGCTGAGATATCGCCCTGGACATGCCTGAGGACAGGACAGTTCTGATATGTTATCAACGGACTGCCTGCTGCAAGATGAGAAATATAGGCATTGATGCATCCTGGCTCTCCTGGTTTGGGGTTTCTGGTGTGACAGCGGGCTGAGTTTCCTTGTTATGATGAATTGCTGGTGGATAGCCCATCTATCTTACATCCACTGAGCTGTTTGCATGCCCCGTGCTCCCCCCAAGGGCCATTAATTGTGCTGCAGGCATTGTCATTCTCATCTGCTTGCATTGCAAGTGGCAAATTGAAGTGACTTATTCTGGCTTCAGCACATCATGAATATCATTATGTCTTCAGACTGTCTTGCATATTGTGAGCCTGGATTTCAGACCTCTCGGCTCACACAGGGCAGGAAGAAGACACTAGGAAATGAAGTTCTTCCTTACATTAGTGAGAAATATTGGTGGTAGGTGGGCGGTTGGACAAGATGATTGCAGAAGTCTTTTCCAACCTTGGTGATTCTATGATTCTGATATTTTCTTTTCCCTTATCTCAGTGGTGTTTGAAGCACAGCACAGGCAGCTCAGCAGGTAATGTGTAGCATGTAAGAAAAGGGAATCACAGAATTGTGGAATATCCTGAGTCGGAAGGGACCCACAAAGATCATTGGGTCCAACTCAGTGCACCCAGGAAACGTATCTCAGAGGAGACCCAGGTGCTCCCCGTGGCCACACCACTCATGTGGCATTAAGAAACAATTTCACTTCCATGTCTTCCTAGATTGCTAATTTGATATAAACTAGGGGCTCACTTCGGATAAAGCTCCCTGAGAGCCGGTGGGACATGATTTACTCTCAGTGGTGGTGGTCAGTATGGTTGATGCTACCCTAAGCATGGTGCTCGTTTTGGCAGGTTGTCTCTTTTATTACCACGTCCTTCACCGCCCCATGCTGGATCAGCACATCCACTCCCTGCTGCTCATCGCCATATTTTCAGGGGCCTGCAGCACCATGCTGGAGGTCTTCCTCAGGGACAACATCGTGCTGGAGATGTTCAGAGCCGGCATCACCATCGTCCAGGGAACGTGGTTCTGGCAGGTGAGTGCTGGCTCCTCCTGCAGAGCAGAGCACTGTGGTGGCAGAGCCACGTGGAGAGGAGAAGAAGCCATACTTCACGTCTCAATCACGCGTCTCTAAAGAGCAATTTTGCAAGTAGATCGTAACCCAGAGTGAAAATTTCCTCATCTCAGGTCATCTCTGATGGCTGCTCTGGCTGAGATGGCTGTTTGTCTTGGCTTATTGCTTCTCTGGGGGGAAAGGCGAGTGCTCACAGTAAGCAAGAGGCGTTCTGCGGTGTCTGACAACCAAGTCCTAATTGCTTAATGTGTCTAATGCACCCTGCAGCACTCCCTGTGGCTCAGTGGAAAGATGCAGTTCCCACCAAGCAGTCAAATGGCTGAGTGAAAGCACGGCCACCTGCTCGCTTTGGTGGTGGAGATGCAAAGAGATCAGTTAGAGAGAACTGCTCCCAAAACTCAGCTGCCAGCAACAGATGTGAGCTCTCCTCCTCTGCCTCAGCCCCAGAGCTGCTGTGTTGACTCAGAGCAGCCCTTATCCAGAGACGTGAAACACCAAAGGCGCTGCACAGCTGCCCAGGGTGTGGTGGAGTCCCTGAAGGGGTTTCATAACCATAGGGATGTGGCACTGAGGGATGTGGGCACAGCTGGGGTTGGAGATCTCAGAGGTCTTGTCTGACCTTAATGGTTCTATGATTCTACGGTTCTATGATCCTATGACTCTAAATTTGGAGGGCTGGGAGTCTGCAGTGCAGAGAGACAACTAGAAGCTTCAAAGCTCCTGTAGCAGCTTCTCATGCCTCCAGAATATCTTGGAAGGTCAGGAAGCGATAACACCGTTTGCAAACCAGCCCAGGCTCATGTTTCAGAACACTGATTTCCCCCCAAGGTAACAAAGTTCTCATCCCACTCAGGTCGGGATCGTGCTGTTCCAGCCATGGGGAGGTCCCATGTGGGATGAGAGCGACCACAGCAACATCATGTTCCTCACCATGTGCTTCTTCTGGCACTGGGCAGCTGCAGTGGTCATCCTGGCTGTGAACTACAGCATTGCTTACAGGTACGGCTGGGGTTTGGGAGGAGTGGGGCTGGGCTGAGATGTGAAGCCACAGCTGGATCCACAGCCTGTGCCTGCTGCAGGTTTCAGAGCACAGCAACAAATGTATGCTTTATTTGTTGAATGCACAGAATGCAAAATAGGGGCAGCAAGAGGCACAGGCACTGAGCATGGAGAAGGCAAGAAAGCACGACCCCGAGCTGCTGTGCAAGCTGTGCACTGTTGCTGCTCTGCATCGGGTGCTGGCTGACACCTGAAAGTCAGCATTTAATTCAATAGAAAAACCAAAGCTTTCCCATCACCACCCAACTCCCTCCCTTTGTCCCCTCCCTCACAAGGACTTCGATGCATTTGACCTTCCTTGAGCTGTTAACAAGAACGCCTGATGTTTAGGACCTCTGTAGCAGTTTATCCCCTTCTGTGTGTTCACTTTGCCAAATGTTTGGGGTTGGGCTGTCAGTGATGTCTTGTCCCATGTGTTGCAGCTGCATGCAGCGGTGTGGGAGAGGCAGTGGAGAGCCCTACATCAGCCTGGGGGTCCGGAAGCAGAAAGGTGATATGGGCTCCCAGGCTGCATTCCTGAATGGATCGGATGAAGAGTGAGGAGGATGCAACCTTCTCCTGCAAACTGGAGAAGAATCAGCTTTCCAGAAAGAAAAAATACAAACAAAACCAAACACAATGTCTGGGGAGAGTGGAGAGGGGCTGCCCTTGTGCTGCTTGGAATCCTATTGTGTGCATGGTGGTCTCCGCCCTCTGTTGTACCCAGATTCACCAGCTCTGACACAAGCACTGATTACAGTGATTTTAGCAACAAAATGAAGCACAGAAATTGACTGTTAAGATAGATCCATAGAGATGGATGGCATCCTTTGGCCTTCCCAACTCCTCCACTGGCCCAACCTGCTATGCTGCAAGATAGGGAAACTCCATGCTGGAGTCAGGCCCTCCAACACCCCCACACCACAGCATCATCTCAAGGAGGGAGATGGAAGGAGCAATCTGAAATTACATCAGATTTGCAACACCACAGCTTCATCGTGCACAACAGGAATTTTATTGCCAAAGCTGTGAACTGAAGACATTTTAAAAACAGATTTCTATTCACCAAAAGTTCTTAAAGAGGGAATAAATATGAAGCAAAAATCCTTTCAGTCTGATAAATTCGGGAGTGTGTAGCAGTGGCTCTCAGTCTTGTGGAGCCCCGTGAGATGCATTGCTGAGCACCAGGACCCACCAAATAGCCCTGATTTCCATAAGCAAATCCCCCACAGCTGGGAAAGTGTGATGAAATGGGTGCACGTTGTGTCCCCAGCCCAACTATGCTGGATAATTCCTGGCAAAAAGGTCACTTCCAGGTAAGAGGAAAGCAGATGCTCGGCCTCCCTGGGTTTCCAGCCTTTGGAGCAGGTTTGTTTCTTGGTGCTCATTTTCAGGAGGCTCAAATGGGCTCAATGCAAAGGGAATTTAGCAGCACAGCGATTCACCTCTGCAGATCTGTCCAATTAATGCCAAGCAGTGAAGTGCCATGAATTGTACCTGGAGGGTACCAGCAGATACTCATTCTGCTATGGTTGGGGGCAGCTTTCCCCAAAGCACACAGTTCTCCTCTCTGCTGTGATACGAGCGAGACCCAGGGACGGCAAGCAGGAGGAGTTCTTGGAGTCCTTTTCTGACATTAACGATTCTGTGATTCTACGGCAGCGCCGTGCAGCCAGCAGCTCCTCACGCACAGAGCGAACCTCGCTGCAGGGCGGCACACCGAGCACTCGGGGGCTCCAGGGGGGGCAGAAAGCAAACCCAAGCGGGCAGCAAAAGCAGCTCGGTGCGATGAAAACAGAAAAGCCGACGCCACTCCTTCCAGCCCACGGCCACACGAGGGCAGAGCTGCCAGGAGCTGCGGGCGGAGGCGCCTTGGGCTCCGTTCCACCCCCCCCCCCCGCGGGGGGGTGCCGATATAAAACCCCCCCCCCCCCCCCCAGCATCCCCTCGTCCCCACCTCACGCTTTTCCTCTCCGTAGCTGGAATAGCTCTGTCTGCCTCATTAACTCCCGGCCCTACAAACGTCCTCCGGTGCGGCGCTCGTTAATTTGTTTCCCTGCTCGGGAATGTGTTCTTTCCGAGGTATGAAGGTCAGCAAAGGAGGAGAGAGGCAGGCTGTGACCGTACAGAAAACACAGGAGGAGAGTGGTTTGGGAGGAGAATTAACAACTTGTGTTTTAGCTGAAAAACGTGTTTGTAAATAGCTGAGGTACCCAAAGAATTGTTCTGGGTGCTCGGAGCACAATAAGAGCTCCAGAGATGGTTTATTATACATCAGGCACAACCAAAAGCCATCCTCACATTTATTTCTTGCGTGACAGACATTCCAGAGCAGTTCTAAATGATATATATTGCTTTTAACACAGCCTTGCTTTCGTTCAATAGGATCCTATATAGCATATGGAGCCGTACAAATTGAATTATCCATTAGCATCTTGAAACTTGGTGCTGGGCCCAGTGTTGGTGCAGCTGGAGGGGGGGCCTTTGGAGGGCTGTATTGCCTGGGGTTGGTTTGGGGCAGTTTGGTTTTTGCTGTGCTCCTGGATGGCACTGGTTGGGGCACAGGGATGCTGATGTTCCCACAATTGGAAATCTGCTCGTTCAAGGCAGGAAAGAGCTGCAGGTGCTCCATCTAGCCCCATTTCTTCAGCATGCCAGGAGAACACAGAACATCACCCCAGAGCACCAAGTATCCCACACCTTGCTGTCCTCCTATCCACCAGCCTCATCCCGTGCTCTTCACCAGAGGTTGGATCTACCACTGCCACTCTCTGTGGCTGCATTTATGTAAAGCTGAAGGGATGCAGCACAAGCCCAGCCTATGCTTCTACCACCTGCTTCACCTCCCCTGTTGCCTGTTTATGAAAGCCTGTCTTAGCATTCGTCATAATAATAATAATACTTTGCACTTCCCTAACAACCATCCATCTGCAGAGCCCGAGCTGCTGGCAAACCTTTAATTAGATCGTGCCTCCCACCACCCCCAGGAAGCAGGCAAACATTATCACATTTTTTCATTAGCACTGAGGCCGGTGATGAACCTTCAGGGAGAGGATGTTGCAGTTACAGCCAAGAAAAGAAGAAATAATTAAAAATGAAATGGAGTTCCGTTTGCTGTTTAGCTTGAAAACATCAGGGCTGGAGCCCAGGGAGGGCAGGAGTTGCTGGGACCATCCCATAATACTCCCCTGTGCCCCAGCAGTCTGCAGCTGGGGGCTGTAGGTGCAGCTCACTGAGCTCAGCCCCTCAGGCAGTGATTTCAGCACACAGTGTGGCTGATCCTCCGAGAGTCTGGGGGCTGCTGGCATTTATCCCACCTTACCGTCAGCACTTACCCTCACTTTCCACTGTAGGGGTTGCTTCAGTGGCTAGATCCCCTTTTCCCCAAGCGTTTCATACCCCAGCTCTCCCCAGGGACTCTCACAAACAGGCTGATAAGCACTTGATTACTGTTTGCCCTTTCTATGAGACCTTTCTCTGCTTGCTGTGCTCCTGCTGGCTCTTTAAGCTCTCTTCCAAAAGGCACCTTCAGCTCCCAGCAACTGTGCCTTCTCCCTGCAGCTCTGGCCTCCCACTGCTGGAAGTGTTTTGTTCCTTCTGCTTGCCACCAGCTTTGAGGTTAGCTGGTTTTTGGGGGGATGTTGCTTTGTAGGGCTAGGTGAGGAAAGGAAGGAAGAAAACAAAGGCAGAAAGGGGAGCTGAGTTACACAGAGGCTGCTGAAGGTGCTGCTGCTCTCTGCCAGAAACCTGGGCGCTCTGTTATTTTCGGGGAGGGTCTGTAAGGAGAGCTGCTATGGGGGCTTAGGGAGAGCACTACAAGGTGCTGCAGCCCTGGTTTGGTGATGCTGCACTTTCTGGCATCCCATCTAAGCTGAAGGCTCCTGTTGCAGCATGCTCAGCTCCCTTTCTGCCCATGCAGAATGATGAGCAGCACCTGTGGGTGAAAGCACTGTGCTCCTGTCCCCATGTGCATTTCCCCTCCCTGCCAGCACTGAGCTTCCTCCTGCTGGATGGAGCTTTGCACGCTCTGCAGCTGCCTGCAGGAAGGCTGGAGGCCTGCACTGCATGGCAGCACGCCAGCAGCTGCCTGTTTTTCCTCCTTCCTCCTTCTTGCTATTGCTGATATGGAGATAAGTTGTGTAAAAGGGCTCCTGGCTATGGCTCAGTGGCCTTTATGGCTGTGCGGGAGAGCAACCCTGGGGGAGGCTGCATGTGTTGTTTCCCCTCCTGCTATTCCAGCCTTAGGGCTTCCCTTGGGTGCTGGCTTATGTGTGCAGCTCTTGACAGGGCTGAGCACTGGGCACAGCTTATCCTGCAGCCCAAATGGGGGATTTTGGGGTTGCGTGGGGTCCTATGATGTGCACCCACATGTGTTGCGACCCAGAGAAATATTGGGTTGCAACTGCACGGAGTGCTTTTTGTTGCCTACATCTGCTCCTTGGGCAGAGCTCATTGCCTTTGCACCAGCAACTCAGTGATTTGGAAGGAGATGGGGATGCTGTGGGGTCACAGTGTCTGTTTACCTCGAGGCACTTCATTCATTGCTCATCTGTGCAGCTGGTGAGGTGAGAAGGCTGGATATGCAGGGATTACTTTGCATGTTGGTATGGTTTGTGTCTGCAAATGCTTAACACTGGGCAGCACTGAGTCAGACAAGAAAAAGGACAAAAACCAGGCTGCTGTGTGCTGCAGAGTCTGCTTTGGGGGGCAGTGGGGCCAATTCTTCTCTCCCCCTCTTGGTTGCTGTGGGCTGGAGATGGAACTCACAAAGGCTCCGCTTTGATTTGGAAGCCCTGACCCCAAACTCCTGCCCACAGGCACCTTTCATATGGCATAATCCCTGTACAACCCCATGCAGAGATTACTGTGCCCAGATCAGGGAACTCTGAGCCCTTCCAGCAGAACCTGGCCTCGTTGCTGCCACCTCTTCATTGGCTCTTTCCCCAGCCATCCAGAAAATAACATCATAACTGAATACACATGATCACCACTGAAAGGGGAATCGGCTGCTCTTCCCAGTTTAGTGGCAAACTGTGGGATGCTCCTTGCTTCTGGCAGATCCAGGTGTCCCCTATTGTGAAACCACGGCTGAGTCAGTGCTGCAAGCTGGCCTGCGGGGAGCCCAGCTCCAAACATCCTGTCCGAGGGCCACCTCCCTGCCTCACCTCTGCCTTTATCTGCCCCTTCTGAGTAACAACGCGTCTGGCGAGGGAGAAGGACAAGCAGAAGCTGCAGGTAAATTCTTCTCTTTGCCCATAAAGGGAGGCCAAGCTGCCGTGTTTGGCATGGATGCAGCTCCTGGACCTTGGGAAGGGCCGTGGGGAGCCCAACTCTGTGATGTTTTTTTTGTGTGATGGTGGCTGCTGGAAAGCTGTTGGGGTGGTGTTGGTACAGGCAGCCTCCTGCTGCTCTGCAGCGTTAAGGCTTGTCTGGGGAGCTCTCAGGTTCTGGGGTCGTGGGGGAGGATTTGCAGGAGGAGAAGAGAGAGGTGGGGATTTCTGCTCAAGAGAGAAGTGCCCACATAGCAGAGATAGAGGAGGAACTGCAGAGAGGGGTATGTGGGGAAGGCTCTCCAGAGCCCATCGTTCAGCATGGAGGATGCTGGATGCTGCCCTGGATGCTGCCCTGGATGCTGCCCCTCACACCCGTGGGTACTCACACATCCATCTCTGCCTGGGGCCAAAACCACCCATGGTGCTGCTTTGCTGCTGTGTGATGGAGTTTGAGGGGACAGCCTGGCAGCTGGGCAGAGCTGCAGTCCAGCCCACACCAGGCAGTCAGCACACTGTGCCATAAGGAGAGCGGGCAGCTCCCATATGGCTGCTGCAGGAGGGCACTGCAGCCTGCAGGGAGAGAAAGACAGCACAGGTAACAACTCCTGACTGCAGCCATGTTTCACGTCCTCTGACAGGCACAGTTGCTTGCAGGAAAAATAAGTAACCCAGCACTGCACTCTGGGGCTGCGACTCGCCTGGAGCCTGACCAGCTTGTGTGGGAGCGTTTGGGTGCTGGGCTGGGTTTGTCCTTACTGGGACGTGCTGCACCTCAAATGTGTGAGCTGTGAGAGTGGTTTGTTGCTTGGAAACGTGTCTGGTTTCTCTAAGAAATAGTGGCTGTTCCTTAAAATAAGTTTTTGTTGTTGACATTTTTTTTTTCCTTTCTCTGAGAGAGATGAATTCAAGCGTCTGCTTGACCAAAGGGTTGGGATGGGGAATCTCTCCTATTTGAAAGATAAACCTCTGGTTGTCATTTGGAAGCCTGGGTGCTGCTCTCCTCTTCTCCTCCTCCATGGAAAGCTAATGCTGTGGCTGTGTCCTAATCCAGGTGCAGTCCTGACTCCAGCTTCAGGCTGCTGTCATTGCAGTTAGCATCCTTGTAGGACAATGGTAACATTTGGTTATATATCATGCAATTGTGCATCGCTTAAATGTGATTTAAGAGCATTTGTTTTTAGTCACTTCAGCACGTGGCTGCGTGTGCAAGGAAGATAAGTGCCCTGGATGGGTGTCCAGGCTATAATCAGCAGAGACACAGTCCCTTCTGGGGCACGATCCACCTCACCCTGCAGCTGAGGTACAGCAGAAGACCTGAACCAACTGCTGGGATGGGGCAGCTCTCATCAACCCTAAGGACTGTTGAGTCATTTCCCTGCCATGAGGAAACCTTAGCATGGCACAAAGAGTCCCAAGCCTTCCCCAGATCCTGGGTGATGGATGCCGATGCTCTGGAATCCACAAGCTGCCCCAGCACTGCAGCTCCAGCCTGGCCAGGGATGTCTTGCAGAGCTCTCCCACACCCGAGGCACTCGCCACGCCACATCCTACCCTTATTTCACAGTGCTAATTACTTTCTCGTGTGGGAGGACTTGGAGAACGTGCTGGAGTTGTTCATCCAGCCTCTGCCATTTCCTTTGGTATTTATAAACACGGCGAGGATATATTTGTGATGCAAGGGGCCCCCTGATGCAAGTTGGTGTGGCAGCTTTTCTACAGATGAGTAATGCTTTCTTCCACACAAAGCCCAGAGGTGGAGAAGGAGCAGAAAGGCTGCGAGGAGGGCAGGAGTGAGGGCTCCTCGGGTGGTAGATGTATACAGAGTGTGGAGAGATGCCTTGCTCACATTCAGCACAGAGGTTGTGTGGAATATGCATGAGGCTCTTCTGGGCTCACGTTGTCACGGCTCACTGTGAGGCTTTGGCTGATGGGAGCTGCTGGGCACTTCAGCTGGATTCACACCCAGCGATTATCTGGTTGGGAAGGAGCTGATATTCCGAGGAAATAATTGCCATGCTGCTTTTTATGAGCAGAAGCATTGTTACAGGACCTCAAAGCATGGAGCTGCCATGTCTTCTTGAGTGTTAACATCATTTTTTTTTGTCACAAGGAAGTTGAGGTGACTGAAACACAGATACAGAGGTACACGTGATGGCAGCTTCTCCTTTAGGCACCGTGTCTCTGCATTCCCTGTTGCAGTGGATGGTGCAGCTCCCCAGGAGGCTGAGCAAGCTCTGGGATTAACCTGAGCCTGTTTGTTCCTACAGACACCAGGAGTGATCCCAATGCCGACGAGTTTCCTTGGCAGCGCCCTCCGGGGCACCTTCTTCCTCATCTTTGGTCTCTGGTGGTCGGTGCGATACCCCCTGAAGTATCTCAGAAGGAAAACAAATGCTGAGAACCAGCCAAGCTATGGGCTCCGGCGTGTGGAAGTCTTTGAAGGGGCAGTCAAAGCTTTCTTTGCCCTGGCAGGTAAGGGCTGAGCAGTCCCTGTCCCATCACCTACTACCAGCTCACTGAGGGCTGTCACGGTGGCACACAGCTGTTGCTGTGTGGGAGGACTTGGGGACAAGCTATGGCTTGGTCTGCTACCATCAGTATCAATATTGCTGGGCGGATATCACTATGAATTCCCCATCTCGAAGAAACATTTCCAAGTTTGCCCTTTCCTCCATGTAAAAGGAAAATGAGACCTTTCTGCCCTCTTCCTAGGGATCCTGGTGGAGCAGTTTGTCCCCTCTGGTCCCCACCTGATGCTGTACAGCCCCAAGACTCACAGCTGGACGGACCTCACGCATTGGCACTACACCACCATGTACCTCTTCTTCCTCCTCTCTGGCATCGTGGATGTGGTCTCACACTCACCACTCAAACTGCCATTGGGTTTAGATCGGCTCTCGCTGTCTGTGGCTCTGTTCATGGAAGGTGAATGGGGGGCTGGAGGGAGGGCTGGGGTGTCACCAGCATGCATCAACCAAAAACCCCCAGGCTGTATTTTGGTGTGGTGTGCTCCATGTGCACAGGGGTTTGGAGTTCTCCTGGTGAGAACTCCTTGCTCTCTCCAGCATCACAAAAATGCACTGACTCTTCTAACACAAAGAGACAAACCCTGACGCAAAGCTCTGTGATGCCTTACAAACTGCAGGTGCCCATTTCTGGGCTCCTCCTGGCTGGGACACAGGGATGCCTGTGGCTTTAGCAGTGCCCCTAAGCTATGGCTTGGTGGTCCCCAAAGCTGGGAGCTGCACAGTCCCTGCAGAACAAGGTGATAGCAGTTGGCTGTTTGCTGCTTCACCCTTCCCATCAGGCAGATCTTAGCGAGACCTATAGCATGGCCATAATATTCAGATTTTTTTTTTAATATTTAAAAGGCAGAAACAAATCCCAGAGCATCCTTTCCTAATGAAGTGTTGATTTTTGTCAGGTTTGCTCTTCTGCTTCCATAACTTTGGTGATGCTACACTGGACCAGCACCTCCACTCCCTGCTGGCCTTCGCTATTTTTGCTGGAGCCCTCTGTGTCCTCCTGGAGGTGTTCCTCAGAGATCACATCATCCTGGAGTGCCTCAGGACCAGCACATTCCTTCTGCAGGGCTCCTGGCTCTGGCAGGTCAGTGGGAACCCAGCGCTCCCCCCCGAGCTGTGGGCTTTGCCCCAGGAAGGAGCAGAGATGCTGTGATCATAAGGGTGGGAAACCACACTCACAATTTTCCATTCTTATTATGAGTAATGTTCCAAGTAATGTTTGGATCCCTTTCCCCAAGATGAGCATCCCATGTCCATGACAGTTTGGCTGATGAGAGCACTGAGGCAGTGTGCTGGGTGTTACAGGGATTATTTTGTCCCCATCTCATGGCAAGCTGCAGCAGCAAAGGGATCAAAAGAGGAGGAAAAGCAATGAACAATCATAGAATGGCTTAGGTTGGAAGGGACCTTTCAGATCATCAATATAGTAAAGCCTGATGCTTCTGCCTAACACCTCTGTCTGTGAGCAGATCGGGTTTGTGCTGTCCCCTCCCTGGGGAGGACCAGGCTGGGACCAGACTGACAGCAGCAATTTCTCATTCCTCACCATGTGCTTCTGCTGGCACTACGCAGGAGCCCTCATCGCCCTGGCAGCCAACGCGGCCGTGTCACGCTGGTATGTGAGCAGCTCCAAACCAAAGCCTCTCTGGGAAGCCCAACGTTGTGTTACGAGTGATGAAAATCGTGTGCCAGGGGGGCTGCTGGAAAGGGAGGGGGAAGGCTGGGTATCAGGGTGCTCAGCATCCTTGCTGATGGGTTGGGGTGAGCAAACAGCTCTGCTGCCTGCGTCCTGCTGAGCCGCGTTCCTGTCCCTCCCCACAGCTGCAACGAGTCCTGCCAGCTGCGATTCGGGGACATCGACGTGGAGTTGGACTGCGGCCTGTGCGTCCGCAAGAAGGGCTCTGGTGGGGCACTGCTGCCCGAAGGCGGCCCTGAGGAGAAGTGAGGCTGCAGCGGGAAGTGGCGGCTCCTCCTGCTGCTCTGGGGATCTTGAGATGAACTTCGGAGTTCTGTTTGGTTAAACTGGAAGCAGAGGAAGCGGGAGGTTGAGCCCCAAAGCTGAGCTGCTCCTGCGTGCTCCCGGCCCCCTCTGACAGCGAGGAGTTTGCCATTTTCTCAGGACTGGTTTGCTGGCAGGCGATGTGGTTGGTTGGGCTTTCTCTGAACCCAGCAGGAGGGATGCAAACTGCCCCCTGAAGCAGCTCCTGGTGCCTGCTGCTCGCTGTGCCGCTAGCAGAGGGGTTTTGTACAAAGCTTTGCATGCACAGAGTGTACACGGTCGCAAATAAAGTGCTATAATAAACCTCCTTATGGATCTCCTCACTGTTCCTTGAGGTCGGAAGCACTGCAAGGCAATGTCTGGCTGCTGGGCTGTTTGGGAGTGAATGGAGAACTGGTTGGGGCTGCTGGAGAGCAGTTGCACACAGCTGCAGCCCTGCGGGTTTAGATCAGAAGTGAGAGGCAGTTTTGGAGCAGGCAATTGGAGCACAAGGATGTGGCGTGCTCAGGAGATGGGGCCTTTGCTTTTCTCCTAGGTCTCTCACTTGGCTTGCAGCTGGACAGCAAGGAATCGCTTCCTGCCACTGAGACCAAGCTGTCATTAGACAGGATTAATGAGAGAAGAGAAAGTTCATCGATGGTGCTACATCCCCTTCCAAGGGCTGGGTGAGGTGGCTTAGCCCACACCTCCACAGACCCCACCAGGCCTTGAGGGAGAGCCCACCCTGCCAGGGCAGTGCCATTCCCAGCCCTGCAAGTTCCCTGCAAATGGTATTCGCTGCCCCTATGGGACCAGAGGCATGGCCACACAGTTGGCTCATTACAGACTGGCTGCCATCGATGGGAAGCTGAGTGCAGAAGTTATAGCCCCATGTACTGTACTTTGATGGAAAAGAAAGGGAAAAAATCCTCTTTCCCCTTTGATCAAGTGTTGCACTTTGCAGTTTTTTTCTTGTCTTGGTATTACCTGGAGTAGCAGAAATGCTGAGGCACAGCCTGAGGCAGTGATGGAGCACCTGGTGGGAAGGCAGGGCCAGCACAGGTGCATGCAATGTACTGAGTGATGGAAGGGCTGCAGCCAGGATCCACCCCTTCCCAGCCCTCATTCTGAGGTTGGCAGTGGACATGAGAACATCTAGTTGTAGATCTCTGCATACCTGAGGCCTTCTAAAGGTAAGCAGCTTTTTTTCTTTTGTTTCTGTGTATATAGTAGCTGTATTTGAGCATATCCTCACTTTCTGTAGCTAGGACTTTTCTTCTTCAGTATTGTTGCTGTGCTTTCCATCACATTATAACATCACAACTAAGGAATGTGGAATTGCTCTTACTGAGGTTTTCACTAGTTAAAGTCCAGGTTTTAGTGGAGATGTTTCCTTTTCCTTGAAGAAATGCAAATAAGAGCAAATACTTAATGATCCTCATGCCTGCGTGCTGAGTGAGCTCAGCTCCGTGCCCAGAGCAAATGCCTGAGGGTTCCCTTGAGCTGTGCACACAACATGACCTGTCATTGAGCTGGGCAGTAGCATTGGGTGGTGTTGAGATGTCACACATGTTCACTGAGTCAATGGCACAGAAAGAAAGAAGCAGGTTGGTGTAGCTCTGATTACATCTGTAGAGCAGTTCCTGAGGAGCTGCAGGTGGAAGCGATTCCCTACAGAGCTTTAGCCCCAAGCTGGAAGGCAACAAATCTTGGTTAGTGGGCAGTGGCAGCAGTGAGGAAGTTCTGTGGGCTCTGCTGGTGTAGCAGTATGGTTTGGTTTGGTGCAAGGACACCCACCTCCCTGCACAGCCCTCATATTCAGCCCCAGGGAGGCAGCAGTGATGTGGACATGCCATTCCAGGTGGTATTATTGTCCTCACGGTCCATGGCTCCTGGAATCACCTCTACCCAAAGCAAAGCCTCCATTTGCATGCTTGCAATCCATTAATGCCTAACTAAATGACAGCGCTGGAGCCAGGAATGAAGGCAATACCCACTCGTGTTGTTGCTGCTTCCTGTCTGTTAATGTAAGGCTTGGGTTAGTGGCAATGTTTTCTGTTGCACAGTTAGTCAGGGATTGAGTGAGCTCCTGTGCTGGGGGAGTAGTGGCTCTCCTGCTTCCCACCTGCAGCGTTTGGTTATGGATTGTGAGAATTGTGTCTTAGCACTGAAATTCTTGAGCCTCTAGACCCAAACGCTGCTCGTGAATCATATGCTGAGTCTCAGTGGCACTTGCAGTGGAGTGGTATTACTGACACAATGTTCTGTTTTTCCCTTGAGCTATTGCTGTGTGTTGTGTTTGGTGCTGCTGGGCAGCTGCTGCTCCCAGTGCTGCTTTGCAGATAGGAGCAACTGCAGGTTGGGGAAGAAATATAGTAAAGGCCAAGCACGGGGATGTGTGGCACAGAATAAATGGTGGTGTTTGGGGGGCATCCTTTGGTAACTAACAGCAGAGCTTGCAGGTTTATGGCTGTTCAGCAAGCAAGCAAGATGTGAGTGTTGCTTCAGATAAGAGCAGTTGCCTTGTAAAGCACAGAGCCCAAATATTGTCACAGAGCAGCAGTGTTCCAAGTTCCAGCCTGGGTTTTAAACTGAAGCCCAGAAATTGCTGTCTGTTTGGCAGGGTGAAAAGTGTGCTGTAATGCTGTCATTGGGGTAGCTGGGCTGGGGGCTTCTCTGAGATACTCAGGGGGAAAGAAATCCTTAAAGAGTGAGCTGAGCACGTGCTGGGTAACAAAGTGCTTCCCCAGGGGAACCTGGACAGGTAGCTGGGAAGGTCAATGTGGTGCTGGGGCTGTGAGGGGTGGGGAGGGCCTCTGGAACTGGCAGAACATAAATAGCTAAATGCCAAAAGATGAGTTTTATTATTTACTTGTTGCTATTTAAAGGGAGTTCTAAAGCAATCAGTACTCCTCAGTGTGCTTAAACAGTCTTTTGTTTCCTGTGCAGGGTCCAACCAGGACATGCTGTGTCAGCCCATGCAAGCTGCAGGCAGGAGATATCATGAGATATCAGGCATCCTCTTCCAACTGCCTGAGCACAGGTATCAAATAGGATTTTACTTCTATATATTCCGGGGCCCCCCCCCCGGGACATTCAAGAAAAGGGCAACTGGGCATAACAGCCTCTTTATTTTTATTTCCCCTTTCTTTCGCAGGTCGGTTGTGCAGAGGTGAATGGAGCTGTCTGTTTCTCCTTGTGTGCAGTGATGGAGACTGTCCTGTCCAGCAGATTGCAATGGATGCATAAATAAGAGCACAAAGCTGTTGTGTTGGCCCATTATGCTGCAGGGTCACCTGGTGTGACCTTCCAGAGAACCCTTGCTCTCAGATGTGAGCACAGCACTGGGAGAAGAGCCCAGAGGGAGGGCTGAACCACTCCTGTTGCCATGGAGACAGCAGGGACCAGGAGGATGCTGCAGAGAGAAATCCCAGGTGAAACTGGCTGCCCTGCCCCTCCTGCTCTGGGATGGAGAACAAAGGGATGCTGTGAGAAAGGAGTGACAGACAACACAGGTTAAGTCACATTTGCCACAACACTCACAGCCCCATGAAGCTGGAAGGGGGGAATCACAAGTCTGGAACACAGGAATAGCCTGGAGCTGTTCCAGTTACAGCCAGCAATTTTGGAAGATGATGTTAAGCTTCCTGGACTGTGCTCAACCACATCCTCAGCTCTTAATTCTGCTATCAAAAAATCTGCTATCAGATTTTTTACTCCTTCTCACTGACAAGCTTCAGGGCAACCTCTATGGGAGATGGGACTGCTTCTCTTAGCCCCAGCGTTTCTCCTTACCTTCAGTCCCATGCCAGAACAACCCAGCTGCCATGCAAAGGCTGCCTAATGTGTCACTCCAGCCCCTCCTTCAGCCTCCAGCCTGCTCTCAGTGAAGGATTGATGCTGCAAACAGAATAGTCTGAATTGAGCTGTCCTGGCAGACCGCACGACAGCCCACAGGCCATAGGTTAAGTGCTCCTGCAACAAAGTGCAGGCTCCTCGCGGGTCACTGGTAAATACAACAGAACTCCGGGCATTTTTAACCTCTTCCTGCAGAACCAAACCCCACGTTAACGCTGAGCAAAGCTGCCCAGCTCACCTGCAGTGATGCTGTTGGCTCTTATGGGACCACTGGGGAAGCTTGAGCAGAGGCAGGCACTGCATGGGTTAAGGATGTCCTGACTTCACGCACTGCAGCACTTACAGCTCCCCTGGGCTCCATCCCGTGCTGTGCAGAGGCTCACAGCCAGCTGATTGGCACAGGGTCCCAGTGGGGCTTGAGACCAGAGAGCACGAGCAACTTCCTACAGTGAGAAATCACAGCAGAGCTGCTTGTGTGCAGGGGGATGTGGGTCTGCCTCAACAGAGCAAACACAATGCACCTCGCCAGCCCACTTACCACTGGGATCAATGCTTATCTTCAGCCACAGACATTTCTTTCAGGCTTAACTACATTCCAAAATACCTAATTTCAGCATTGAGCACGGCTTGCCCTCCATTTCCCTGCCTTACTCTTCATCATTCTGCTTGCCAACAAGAAGTTATTATGTCCTATAAAAACAGGCTGTCTCCCAGCTCATCTGTTTTCACTGTTTGACCCTTGCAGTGCACACACTGAAGCTTCTGCCATCTCTGTAGATGCCAAGCAACGAGTTACAACTGCTTCAGACACCCAGACAGAAAGAGGTTCCGGCTGCTGACGCCAACCTCAGCCTCTGCACTAACCTTGAGATCTGCAGTTTGCTCCCAGAAGCATCGATGCTCAGTCCTAAACCACCACTGCTGTAACAGCAAAGGAGGTTGGCAAAATAAATCTGCCCACGCTACATCCACCTACTGTTGGGCACAGAATGGTTTCCATATACATTATCCCACTGCACAACCTCAGAAGAGCAATTATTAATGAGCAGAGAGACAAAGTCATCCCACACTTCCTCCCCTGCTGCGTTCCCAGCTCCCAAAGACACCCCACGTACAGCAAACACCTTCTTAGCAGAGATCTTTGAGCACATTTCTAAACTTTCTCTTTTTCTAAGGCTGCAATCAAAATCCATCGTAAGGAATTGATCTGCAGCACTCAGCAGTGATCACCAGAGCATGGAACTAATAGATTGGGATTTGGGTCTGATGAATTTATTTTGGGGGTGTAATGCTATAACGTGCTGGAAAGCACAGCAATAATAGTTGGGTAGCAAAGTTTTAGGCTGCAGCAAGTAAGGATAAGTCCAAGTGCAACAGCCATGGACACAGAAACAAAGGAAGAAAGCTGCTTACCTTTAGAAGGCCTCAGGTAGGCAGGGATCTCCAATAAGATGCCAGTATCTCTACTGACAACCCTTAAATGAGGGCTGGGAAGGGGTGGATCCTGGCTGCAGCCCTTCCATCACTCAGTGCATTGCATGCACCTGAGCTGCCCTGTGCTGGCCCTGCCTTCCTACCAGGTGCTCCATCCCTGCTTCAGGCTGTGGCTCAGCATTGCCACTACAGGGGGACCAATAGAATTCATTGAAGGAAAAATCTAACACCCAAATTCAATTCCTTTCTGTAGAATTCAATCTACAGACTTCGTAATTCATTTCTTTTCCAGCCATCCTACCTGAGGGTGCAATCCAAGAAACAGCTTTGGATTTGAGAATCGCTGCAGCATCATCTAAATGAAATTCACAGCTAAAAATCAAAACTCTTTCCCAAGTAGTTGCGACAAGCCAACAGACGGCATTTTCTAGGACAGCATCTGTTCATTCCTGCAGTCTGAATAATTCAGCCAGAATATGGGAGTTCCAATGGAACTCAGGAGCCCATTTTAAGGAGAAGCAGAACACGCAATCGTTTCCTACTGAAAGCTCTTAGAGCTTCGTGTGTCCTCCTGCCTTCTCTCGCCTCTGTTCAGAGCCTTTGGGAACCACCCAGGTCAACACAAAGAAAGGCCAGGTCTGTCTTCTGGTCCCCAAAACCAGTGCTCAAACAGCAGTGACTTTGCAGTCATTTCTGTGAGACGTGAGAGAGGAAGAATTTGTGCTTGAGGTCACACTTCAAAGAGGGGAAATAGAAGAGAAACGACAGACAGAAGCAGGGACAGCTGTGAGCTTCACAGCCTGTTGGTTTTAGGTGTTCTGGAACAGAGAGTTAAACCAAACACTCAAGTTCCCTTCCTAAAACAAAACCATTAAAAGTGATACAGTAAATGCTAATTACAATTAGCAAACTGCTGCCATGGGCTCTTCAAATCTTCAAAGTATTTCCAATTTGGCCATCAACAAGAAGTGCACAACGAAACTGCATCACACACTGAGGTTTGTCTCCCTGAATACCCTCTTATCTGTAACCCACCCATGCTCCAACATGAGGATGTAATGCCAGTCAGGAGTCCCAGGCACTGCTTTAGCATCATGCCCACAGAACCACAGGGTTGGAAGGGATCTCTGGACATCACCTCATCCATCCTCCCCCTGCTAAAGCAGGTTTCCTACCCAGGAATGCATCCCATGACACTGAGCTCTGCCAGCCACGTGCTCTCAGCCCACCTCACTGCTCACTTATCTATCCCACACCTCCCCAGCTTACCAGCAAGGGAGGCAGCATCAAAGCCTTGCTGAAGTCAAGGTACACAACACCCACTGCTCTCCCATTTACCAGCTGCCATGGCATCACAGAAGGCTACCAGATTGGCCAAGCACAATTTTCCCTCGGTGAATCCATGTTTAGTCCTGATAACCTTCTTTCTTCCAGTCTCTTGGAGATGACATCCAGAACGAGGAGCTCCATCACTTTCTCAGGGACAGAGATGAGGCTGACCAGCCTGTAGTTTCCCAGCTCCTCCTCCTTGCCCTTTTTGAAGGCTGGAGCCACACCAGCTTTCCTCCAGCCCTCAGACACCTCTTCTTTTCTCCATGACCTTTCAAAAGCAGTCTGACCATCGCTTCTGCCAGCTCCCTCAGCATCTCATCAGGGCCCACAGCTGTGTGCATGAGGTTGCCCAGGCGATCTCTAACCAAGTAGATTCTCCCCAACCAAGGGGAAGTTTTCCTTTCCCTTACTTTCTTCTCTCTGTAAAAGTCAACAGGATCTGGAAGTACCACAGAAGACTCTGGGCAAGGCAGAAGCGTCAATCTCAGTATCAGCATATTTCTTCAAAGATGGGAAGTAAAGGAGAGGTGGACAAGGAGGTGGGAAAAGGTCTCCCCAGGTTTGGCAAGGACAAAGTGGGAGGCAAGACCACGAATAAAGAGAAGAAACCATCTGGAAGTTAAAGTGTTTATTGATGTGTTTAAACTTTGTACATTCCCCACAGACCACACTAAGGAGTTTGCAGGTAAATCTGTGCATAGTGGGAAGAGACATGGAAGGGAAAAGAAAGTAAAGTCACAGGAGAAATAGAAAAAATACACCACAGGTTACCAGAACCTCCAGATTTAAAAAAGCCGTGAGCATTAACACCAACTATACAAGCAGTACAAAGACAAGATGGTGAGCAGAACAACACCCCTTTTGTTCTTCTCGGGGCCTTGCACCCAATTTCCCTTAAAGCAGGCAGAATCCCTTTCCCAACTTAGCCCTCTCTCCTCTCCCCACGTTCATCAGCTCCCGAGGTGCTGTCGCAGCGATTTGTCATTCTGGGGAAGACCCAAAGCCATGCCTACAGCCCAACAGCACTGGAAAAGATGCAAAGGCTCAGAACACTGCACCTCTGTAACTACTTACCATGTTGGTGAGGCAGGAGAGCTGGGGCAAATTAGAAAGTAGTAGCAAAAGGGGCTGTTAATGCCAAGGTGAGTACTGAAGGAAACTGGTTGAGAACAGAGGATTTAAATCCAATACCAGGAACTTCCAACTCTAAAGCAGAACTGAATCTGAAAGGGGAATGTGCAGACCTCAGTATGCACAAACCATGTTCTAACATTCCACTAGAGCAACTATAAACAGAGATGCTAGAAGCCTTTTAACTCCTTGCCTCCAGGGAGTCTTGATTCCTAGAGCCCACACTGCTAAGCAGCAGGGTGCACATTACTGGTGTATGAGGATGGGATTTTTCTTTTTTCTTTTTTTTCCTTCTTTTTTTTCCTCATTCTAAGGATTTTTGTTCGTTGCCATTCCAAATTCCTTCCTTGTTTATGCTCTCATAGTTCCTATCCCTAAATTAATCTCTTTGCAACTCCCAGCAAAATTCACTTAAAGAAAGAAAAAAAAAAGAAAAAAAATAAGAAAAAAAAATACTGCTTTATATATAAAAGCCAGAATGAAGAGCCACAGCTGTCTCCTTTTTACAAGGCGGGCTGGTACAAACGACCCTCAATATACAGGTGGTCTATCAGAAATAAAAATCAACATTTCCCATTTTATATATATAGAGCTTGTATCAGACAACAGTACAACGGAACTGGTATCTTTCAGATTATTAAAAAAAAAAAAAAGAAAACTACATCTCAGTCAAATATCTGCAATAGATCCATTTTTCCCATTTAAGGAGATTTATATATCATATTGTTATATTATCATTTCTTCACCCATTTAAAAGAATGGAAATTGCAACTCTACAGTAGTAATTATAGTCTTAATGATCCAGGAGTTCTGAATGTAAGATGAAGTCCTCTTGAAGCAACGGTTGGTCAGTAGTTGATCCAAAACGCTGGACCACTTTGGCCCTTCTGCCCTGCTCCTTTCCTGATCAGGGCTGCTGTATCTTCATCTCTTTTATATCTGCATCTGCTCCAGGTATTTGTAAGTGGGGTTCTCATAGCCATGGTTTTGCATCTTGCTCAGATGCCGCTCTTCTGGGGTAAGCATTGGGTCAACCTTTGGACAGACAGGATGATTTCTGGTCAAAGGAGGCACTCAAAAGGCCTTGCTTCACAGCAAGACAGTTAATACAGCATGTTGGATAAATACCAGCAGGAAACAAAAAAAAACTACAAAAATTATCTGCTTAACAGGATTCCTCAGCCTGGTGTTTATGCTTTCTGCACTCCCCTGCTTCTTTGGGGATGTTCTCCCTAGATTTCTAATACATTATTTAACATGACAAATTTGGGACCCATTTCTCTCATTACAGTGGTCATTATCACTCCCCTCATCAGCTGAGCAAAGGGGAAGAGCAGCTTTCTCCAGATTCCATTAAGCTGCCATTAGCAACGTGCATTTTGGGAGCTGAAGGATGATGAAAAAACTGCTTCTCAGTGTTCTGCTGATCACACTCTTAATAGTTGCTATATTAGTTGGGAGGACAAATTACTACAGATTGACTGACTGACTCCCCTGCTAAAGATATCGCCTCAAAAGCTCCTCTACTGTTAAATCCTATCCTGAGCCAGACAGGGATGCCTACTTGAATTCCTTGTGATAAGTGAATACAACTGTGATGTGACAGGCCCCAGCATGGCACGCTGACAAGTGCTACCTGCATGCTAATATATAAGTGACAAAGATGGCAGCAAGGGCACAGTGAAGCCCCATCCAGCCGAGAGCACAGCAACTGATGGTTTGGCACCTACTGCCATCTTCGCCCCCTACACGCAGCATGTGATTCAATGCTGACTATTTTCATCCTCCGTTATGGAGCAGAGTGGTTTCTCACCTCCACAATTCCATGGCTGATGGTTCCATACTGCCTTTTCCTCAGCATCACCAAGCTGATGACTATCACAGTAGCTATGGCAACGGCAATCACCAACAGACCAATGAGGGCACTGCTGCTGAAACTGAAGTCATCACGAAGCGAGTTGTCATTATCCTGAAAGGAAGACAGCAACGGATCAGGCATAAAAAAGGAGTGATGTGAGATCTGCAGAGCTGACTGCAAACCTAAAAGGAGGCCACCAGTAAGGTCTTCAACCAGCTGTGGTATCAAGACACGATGCGTGGCAGTGTAAATATTTAATCCCCTTCTATCAAAAGGACAACGAACACAAAATTGTTTCCCCGTTTAGGCATTCCGGACAAGCACTGACCCACAGTGCTTTCATATCCCACAAAGCACTCCTGCAACAAAAGAGTCGAGTTAGCATCTAATGCTTTTACTGTTATCTTTATGCAGGGGTGCCACACTGCATTACGCTCTGCATGACTTCCCAGAGCGCTGTCAACACACCCTGGGATTTGGTAACATGCAGGAACCAAAATGCAGCGTGAGGAGGTCAGCAGGACTGCACTCAGCCCTGTACGTACCGGCTCATCCACCAGCCCACCAACGCGCTCCGCATTGAAAATCATCTCCTTCACATCAAGGGTTTCATCAATTACCTGAAAACAGCCACAAAAGCATTTTATGAAAGGAGCTGTAATAGACAGGTGGGAGAAGGAACATGAAGCCAGACAAGAGACTTCTGATGAACACTCGCAAGGGCTCAGAACCACCTACCATTCTACCCTGTTCTCCAAAGCGTGGGATCATCTCCAACTTTTAGACCCGACCAAGAAAATAACTGCAGCCATTTGGGAGTCTAGACTACTGGAGGCCTGAATTAAAACGCCTTGCACACAGCACTTCTGTCATTTAAGATCTGACACGTGGCTACAGGACGATTTTGAAAGAAAGCTTGCAAAAATCAACTTTTTCTTTTTCAAGCCAGGCAATTGCTGTAAGGCAGCTGTCATTATGACCGAGCAAATTTGTTATGCTGCAGATAGAGCTACGCCTACCGGATCACCTGCCTTGATGAGGTGAGACCTACCTACTCAGACAGAAAGCTACCTAGCTAAAACAAAGGTATATCAAAGGGTCTCTTTCTGGGAAAGCAATTACTAAATCAGACACTTCACCAGCTCAGACTGCCAAAGATCCAGATCTCTCTCCTTCCCTCACCCTCCCACCCTTCTGATGCTAATCAGTATTAAGAGCCTACAATAGTCAGAAAACTGACTCCCCCACACCATATGGACAGTGAATACACTGGCATTCTGTTAGCAGGAAGGAGGAATGAAAACAAGCCACTGCTATTAATTAGTGCCCGCGGCAGGCTGTGCTTTATAAAATAAAGGTGGAGGGCTCACCACATTTTCATCCACTTTCTTCTTGCTGTTAATCACTTTTTCTTCAGCGCCAATCAGCCCATCCAACTCAGTCATGCCAGAACCTGCACCAAAAGAGCAAGGCAGGGACCATCAGTCAGCCCTTAGCACCACGCAGGAAGGATTACCTACTCTCTGTAGAGCTGCTACAGCTACTGCATTTAACTGCACGGACCGCTGATTATTAAGCTGTCTTCATGCTGTTGTGTCAGAAGGGGAGCTCATAAGCTATGCTACAGTGACAAGTGATCGGGGAGGTTCTGTTAATGAAGGGAAATGAGGTGGCAATGAGAGAAGCAGACAGGACTCACCAAAACAGGCTGAAGTGTGAATTCGGACACACCGTACTGTTAAGTACTGCTGTTAGAAGTTCCAAGACAACACATAACACAAACTGTGAGCGTGCAGTTCCTTCCTGCAAGTGTCACCCAGGGTCACCACCACCTCAACGTGACCCGTGATGGCAGCACGTCTCCTCTCTGCTGGCAGCCAGCACACAGGGAGAGCTTCCAACCAGCATCATCCATTCTTTTGGAATCGAGCGCATCAGCGAGCATCTCAGGAATGAGAATCTCAAGGTCACCCAGTACAGCTCTGTAAGGAGCTGCTGCCCCAAATCCAGCGTGAGCCCAGAAATGGTAAAACCCAGGGTAAAGGAGGAGCGAAGCACTGCACTAGCCTTTGTACCAGAACGTCACTCACCCATTTCTAGGCTAGAACTACTATATGCTGAAAGAATATCAATTAACAGAAGGCTGCTCTGGATAAACTGTTTTGATCTCAAGCATTTATAAATAGATCCAATCAGCAACAATTTGATGCAGGATACTCCGACCGACTGCCACATAACAAGTTAGGAGACTGCAAGTTTTCCACTGCCAGGATGCACAACGTCCTTCACAACACCCACACCCCCCAGAGCACAGCAGGAGGCAGGGAAGCTGCAGGCAGGTCCCTCCAAGGAGGGGCACGAAGTGGGGGAAAATATTACTACAGCATTTAATGCTTTGCAGGTGATTGTGTGCACCTCTTCACAAGCTGCTGAGCTTGCAGGTTGCCTGAGACACGACGTCAGCCAGTGCTGAAATTGGCACATGTTCTCTGACAGGATGCAAAGGAAAGGGCAGTTGGCTTTGTGGCAAGTTTTTACCCTGACAAGCTTGCTACTGCACAAAAACGCCAAGGAAACCAACGTTTCACTCCAGCTCCTCCCAAAAGGAGCATCTAGACTTCTGCCTCACTCCCTTTCCCTTCACAGCTCTTTGGAGACTGTAATTGGATTCCAAGCACGGCCACAACTGCCAGTCTGACTTCCCACGGCCGCTGGAGCAGCTCATGTTATTGTGAAAGTCAATGATTTGGATTTTCTGGACAGACTAGACACAAATAGTTTTTAAGAGAACTACTGTGCCAGCTTTTGGCCTATGGCTGCTTCACCCAGTTCTCAGGGGTCAGCACAAAGCAGTCCCCAGAGCTGGGGTTCAGCTGCTGCACTGAGCTTTGCTGTTTGTCACACAGTGCTGTACCCAGTTCTATAGAGCTCTAAGGTGCAGTTTAGGTTATATACTTCCTAGGAAAAGAAAGAAAAAACCAACCCACAGTAACCACACACACAAAACAAGCACATCTCCCTGGCAGCCATTGAGAAATTCGATGAAAAGAGGAAGAAGGGGGAAATGTAGGATGTAACCTTTGTTCCCACATCATCAGAAACTTCCATTTACCCAAATGGGGAGAAGGACAGCCTATACTTATCTTTAAGACAGCACATCAACCAAGAATCCAACTAAAGACTGTCACAATTCTTTCCAGTGTGGTCAGTTGTGCATTGCTCCGTAATGATGAAGGTGACTTTTGTAAAGAAATGCTGGCAATGCTGTCTGGTCTTCACCACATTACAAACTTATCTGTGCTCACACTGGATGGCTATTAGCAAAATCCTTGGCTTTGAAATTCTGCACAACACATACGGAACCAAAGGCAGAATAAAGCAACTGTTTTACCCCCCACGTGTGCCACTGCTCTGCAACAGCATTCTGACAACCAGCTTCCACTGCTATGCTGGGAACTGGCTCAGTTAGCAGGTTGGCTGGGCAGGATCGTTACCTGAGACTGTATCTGTGACACAGAGCATAACTGAACATCAATATGTCCATGCCCCTCTTAGAGCCCAGTCAGCCCCTTTTTAGCCAGCCACTACAATCAATAATGAGCTCAAGGAGAAACAGATAATCACACAGGACTTTGCTCGTATGGAGGGATGCTACTTGCGAAAAACAGATGCAGAGAAAACACAAAGAAGGAATCTCCCATTTACCTGCTCCTGAACACATCTCCCACAGTGCCCAGGAGGGTGTTTAGCTGGGAAGTACAGCCTGGGACTGCTGGGGCACTCAGATCCCTAGATCAGTGCTGCTATCAGGAGCAGAACAGCCTTCAGACTGTTCAGACACCAGCATTACCTGGTTTATTTTGATCACTGTTGAGTATCTGAGTCCAGACAATGAGATATAAAGTACTGCATGGCTTCAGACAGGCTGCTAAGCCCACATTTCTGGAGGGCAAAGAAGTTAATCTGTGTATTCTGAGACACCTGCTAGCCCATCAGAAAGGAACACACAGAACCAACTGGATATTCAGACTAGCTTATTTTTTTAACACTAGGCCTAAACAAGCAAACAGAAGGCTTCTAAGCTAAATGAGGGCAGGGAAATGAAAACAAAGGTGAGTATGAAACTAAAATGAAGCTATCGGGCACACAGAGAAGGTAGGAGAGTGATAGAAGCACTGTGAGGGAGCAGCTTAGAACCAACCTTTTTTCATTGGATGGTACAAATCCGGCTGAGGATCTAGCAGGAGGGAAAACAAAAACAAAAATAGCAGAGAAAGGAGATTAAGAGAGAAAGGAAAAAAGGCTTGCGCGTGATTTCTGACTCAGACCCTGGGAAAAGCTTTTAGTCTACAGCTTTCTTTAAGCTCAGGACTCTCTCTCCAAGCGTTTTTAAAATAAATACACACACACGCACCAGATGCCAACACCCGCTGATAAAAAAAATAGGTAAGTATTAAAAAGAAAAAAGATTCTAGTGTCCCTTCAGCAGGTCACGGCACAAAGTCTTACACAAGAATTTTTTGGTTAAACAGTGACAGTGAATTCCAGAATCAAGCTACACAGTAAAAACTCAACACTTCCTGCAGAAAGGAAAGAGAGAAAACAGTTTTGCAACGAGCAAAATCAGGAAACCAAGAATGCAGCTCAGTGCAAATCTGTAGCAGCACTACTTGTTCCAAATGGATGCAGTCGGAGCGTACACAGGCTGGGGGAACTGCTTTCCTCTTCAATGACTCCAAGGGATGGAACATCCTGTGCCACTGAGCTGCCCTAGCAGTTAAGAAAGCAGTGCCTATGTTCTGTGAAGCCAGTGAACCCAACTCTTCAGTGCTACATACCTTCGTTTTCAGGCACAGCTGGGAATGTTTTCACCTGGAACGGACGGAAAGGTTTGCCCTCCAGGGGAATTTCTTCACTTTCCTCAGAGCTCACCCTGACATCCACCTGGGATTCAGAAATGGACGATGTGAACTGATCCATGTCTGCACGTTGCTCCTGAAGCAATTCATCTGAAAGGAATAAGAGGCAATCTTAGGCAAACTGCATGAAGCCTGGCAGGAAGAGAAAGGGGCAGATGGTTTGAACTAGCTGATGCAGGGCTGCAAGGCAAACACTCCTCTGGGCTGCCAGGTTATCTTATCTTGCATACACCAGGGTCTCACTCGGAATGCTCACTAAAGGTACCCGCCAGAAAAACATGCAAATAAGAGTCCAGAGGCTTGAGGTTTTGGCCCAAGGTTTTGGCAAGAGGAGATTAAAACCCTACAAAACAAGAAAGCTTCCACTTATTTTCATGCTTCTTTTTTCATCTACCTCTGAATGACAGCTTTGCTATTCTGCCTGTTGTTGACTTTGACAGAGTGAATGTTCTTAGGACAAGCTGCTCGACCTGCTGTGCTGCAAAACCCACGGAATATCTGCCCTGCAGTTCCTGTGTCTACCCCACGTGCTTCTTGTTTAGGGCATCCTCAAGGGAGCTAGCAGTCTTTCCACTTCACTTCCAAGGCATTGATCCTAGGCTAACGCAGTGGCAAGGGAGACTCACTGGCACAGGGACACTCACCAATCTCATCCTGGATTTCTTCAGCCACATATGGCACCTTGTAGAGCAGAGATAAGCTTTGATTCATCCGCTCCTCAATCACACGGAGATGTGTCATCACCTGCAAGCACACACAAACGCGTTGGAGTAGGCACAGACTGCCAGTCACTTTACTGGTACCAGTACTCCACTTATTTAATAAAATATCTATTACTAGAGGAATTGCTATGACAGACAGCAGAATGGGACCTTTCTGTTGGTCCATCTAGCCCAGAGAGAGCAAGAAAGAGAGGGAGAGGACTCAGCTGCCTTGCACAGTAAGCAGCTCTCTATCGGAAGCTCTGCAGACGGTTGTTTTCCATACCCCAGATACGGTCATAATTCATTTCATGCTGCAACTTCAAGTAAGTGCTTTGTTAAATGGATTATCATTCCTGACTACTAGAAAAGACTTGTGAAAAGGGAGCATACAATATTATTTATCCTCTGTTTTCAGAACAAAGGTGCCTTTCAGAACAAAGGACACATCATGTTTCTTGTACCCACTACACCCGCTCACTGGCAACAGCTTTCTCCCTTCACTTGATAAATAAATTCAACCACAAATCACATTCCCCTGGTGTATTAAATTCACTGGTGAAGTCAAGCCTGACCTGCAGAGGGTGCTGCATAATCAGGGATCACGCAGACCAAGAAACACATTAATACAGACAGCCAAATGTTGGAGAAAGCTAAGGAGTTGAATGGACCTCTTTTACAGTCTAATGTGTACCTGACCTTTTAGAGCAAGGATGAAAGCAATTTAATTTTACATGTGGCAGCTTGTCAGTCAAAGGAATCGATTGAGGAGCTTAAAGTGCATCTGAAAAGTAAAGTGAATGGAAATTGAACTGTACCACCCACATCCCTCACATGTCGATTTGTTGACACTGCAGCCTTCAGAACAAATTAAGGACTGTTGAGGTTTCAGCTTAAGAATACAGTTCACACACTCCCTCTTGGGCTTTGGCAGCTTCAGAACAAAGGGTCAGGACAGACTGCATTTGATATGCTAAGTTCTCTCTCAGAATGCTATGTATATTCTTTATCACAAGCCAACCAACAGTTTGTAAACATCACAATTATTATCAGTCTTTCTGAGGACATGCAGCTCAAAAAGAAAGCAAGAATCAGTGGTAGAACAGCAGAGAGACAAGACTTGAAGGTGTACCACCTGCCCTGAAAGACATGAAAAGGTCTTTAAAGAAATGAAGGTGCATGCAAAGATGACCAAGTCTCCAATAAATAAATTCATGGGTACTGAACAAAAGGAAACACATCAAGATGGCACCAAAGTAAACCTAATCCCTAGACTTCCAAGGTAGTAGAACCCCAGCCCTCAATTATTTTTTTTTAAACACTGAGTCATGCACTGAAGAAAGCTGTGCAGAGTATCTGATGGCAGGCAGCACGCATACAGAATGGGAGACCTCCACACAAGCCTGTCAAGTTGCTATAGTACCCAGCAAACTCGCGTGAGGACTTGATGCATGCCATCTAAAGCCTCTGCTGGGTAACAACGCCTCCCTTGATAGAAATGTTCTTATACCTGAGATTTCATCTGTGCAGCCTTTTCTGGGTCAACTGCCAGGACATGCTGGTAATGGCGGATGGTGTGCAGGCGGTCCTTGTTCTCAGCACGGACGTAGCGCTTCAGAGCCTGCACGATGCGGTGGGGCTGCGGGATTTTGGGGAAGGTGAGAGGGAGGAGTTCAAAACCCACTCGATTCAAATAAAAACCGCTACTGAAATACAGCATTTGAGAGGTGAACCTGCTTTGCTACTGGACAGATCTGTACAAACCTCTTACATAAGACCTTTTTTCCCTATGTCTGTTTGATTCAGAACGCTGTGCCTTACGAGCACTAAAGAAAGCAGAGTGATTTTAAATAGACAAAAAATAGCGTGAGTCAATCAGGAGACTCACAGCTAGGTCTTCAGCAGGAACAGCCACAATGGAGAAAGCTTTACTGAGAAGCCCTTCCTAGCTTCTAACCCAGCAGGTCACAGCCTCCTCACCAAGCCATTCCCACCTTCCACTCCACCCAGCACTGCCTCACTGTAAAATACCACTGCAAAGGAACTCACCCGTGGTGGGACAGCTTGCAGGGCAGCCAGGTAGTTCTCCAGGGCAATCCGACGGCGATCATTCAGTATGGCTTCCACACGAGCCAGGTGAGTCTCCACAAGCTGCTGCTTCTCACTTGCTGCCTCTTTCTCCAGAGATTTAACCATTGCCTGGAAGTGCTGGAACAAAGAACAGATAAAACGCTGCGTGCTTCAGGATCTCTCTCACTCACATAACTCCTCAGAATAAACAGAGCCTGTCACACTGCATGTCCTAGACATCTTCAGCAGGAGAGAGGGGAACTGACAGATTGGATGCAGATTTCGTATTTGTGAGTTAACTACTAACAATTTACCTTTCAAGCTTCCTAAACAACCCATTTTAAAGGTCTGAAGGGGGCTTCATATGTGCTTATGGCCTTGCACATATAGATTATTTCAGAGCTGAGAGACCAAGACTACACTGAACAAATGTTGTAATATTAACTCTTTCCCTGGTAACTCAACCTTGTAATACAGGAACAAGACTGATCCCTTCACTCTAGGGCTATTAATCTGAATTTGCAGAAGTCAGAGGTATTGCATAAGGAAATTTCCATCAGCACGCCTTCAGATCAAATCTCTGCACATTCTGGTAGAAAGGTCAGAACCAGAATCTCCAAATGAACCAGAGAGATTCATTAAGCATTGTTCTGTTTCATCAGAGACAATGGAAAACTCTTTCAGACTTGCACAGATTTCAAACAGCAGCTTATGCTGAACAATGTGGAGAGAGACCTGTGTTCCAGGATAAATCCAAATTGGGCTTCTAATCCAGTCAGTCACTTATTTGTACACTGGTTTGAGGGAACTTCATCTGTTTCCCATTGCCAGGAGAGTCTGCCTCTAACAATGCCATACAAAGCATATTCCTGATCAACTTCATCATCTAACTGAACTCTACTCACAAGGCTAAAGATTGGCATTTTGGCAGCAAACCAAGCTTTATCTGCTGTCTAAGTGGTTTTCACTAAGTCTGCCCAAACAGGAAATGTGTGACCAGAGCACCAGGGCCAATCTGAACAGGGCTGTGAGGTCGCTGCTCAGTGCAAAGCAGGCTGAAGGTCTGAAGTTACAGTTTGGCTCTGTTGCTGCTCTGCTCTGGGGTGGGATAGCTTCCTCCTACTTGGCTTAGGAATGGACCTGGCACGACATCAGATCATCTCCAACTTCTAGAACAAAATATGTAATTGAATCAAATCTCCTCTAAAAGGTACCTGCTGACAGAACAGGAAAGCTGCTCTTCCAATTCAGTCATTTTTAGCTTTGGATATTGGTATCTCTCCCTCAGTTTATTGACAAGATGAAGGCCAAGCACCTGTGGGTTTCTTCTTTAGGCCCTTCAACTCTTACCTGAATGAGAGTCTGTCTTTCTGCCTTGGGGAGATTTACAGCTTGGTGCTCTGCTTCCTCCCATTCCTTTTTCACCTAGGAAAGAAAAGGACAGAGCAGATCAACAAGACAGACATTCATATGTGATCTTCAGAGAAGAGATAATCTAACTGCCATGTTGTGGCCAAGTTTAGGAAACTCACAGAAGCCAGTGACTGGAAAGTCAGCCTGCCATCAGTTTGTGCAGAAGCACGGGGGCAGCAGCCACACAGTGCAGTACAAAAGGCCAAAGCCAAATGCTCACCCGATCCATGCGGTTGTGGTGCCTGACCTCCAGCTGCTCCTTCGCCTTCTGGAAGCGGGCATGTTCATTGTCATCAGCTGGGGTTTCAAAATACACATCCACATCATCAGTTGGCACTGCAAAGAGAGGGTAAGGATAAGTGGAGGTTCAGAAAACTGTGATCCTGGACTGTAAAAGACAGGTAGGGAGAGAAATCTCCATGCCTGAAGGATTAACAATCCATCAGGTGGAGCCTGCTGAACCACCACCTACCACGAGTCCATTTTTGTATCTCTAAGCTGCCAATTTACTGCACATCAGTCAGTTACGTCAGCCCAAACACACAGTAATGCACTGTGACAACCAGCACCTGTTTGGTCTTTTCATTAGCTTTAAGACCAGCACTACTCAGCTCCAGGAACAGAGTGACTTGCATCGCAGAATAAAGAACTTGTGTTCTTTTCCCTTTCCCACTGGCTCTGAATAGTTTAAATGACATTTTGTGCATTAGCTGTTCACTGACAAGCTGGCTCCAGATATCATTATCATGATTAAGGAGCTCGGCAATAGATCTGCACAAAACACCACCCAGTATTTTAACACTTCAAACCTACCTTCCGTAGCAGATGCACCATACAGGACTAACAGGCAATGATATTAGACAAGACAGCAACAGAAGGAGGCTCAGTGAGACAAACTGACTTGTCCAATAAATTGGGGCGATTTGCATCTTTACGACATTCAACTCCGACAAGGGGAGAAACAGGATTTCAGAACTGACAGAACTGCAAGTTTTAGACATACCACATCCCAGAGCCCTTTCTGAAAGGATCCACAGCAAACAGCACGTGCTCTGTCACTGCCCTTTAACAGACAGAGAGCACAGTGGGAAAGCTAAGGTAACCCTTCAACCATTTTGCTAACATGGGCAGATAAAACCTCCAACACTTCACTGGAAGAGACTGCTTCTGAGCAAAAGTCACCTTGTGCTTCAGCATGAATGAAGGGAAAGAGTTTAGCAGGCAATGGACTCCACAGACCTTTCCCTTTACTAGGGAGGGAGAGGAGGAAAAGGGGAAGAATTACTGCATGAAAGAATGGCAACATACAACACAGGCATTATTGCTGTGTGCAAGGACAACGCCAGACCTGCACTGTGCTCTGGGCCTGCTCATGGCATTTCTGAACCAGGCTCTGACTCTTTCCAGCCCCAAATCCCTTTGTAACAGGACAAACTTTTGTATAAAGAAGCTCCTGACATCCACATCTTTTATTTCACCACTTCAGTTAGATCAGCCCAATCTAAAGCACTTGCATGAAGCCCATTTTGTAAACAGGATTATGGCTGTATAGTCAGACTGCCAAGCCCCAGATAACACAAAAAGCCTTTCAAAAGGCTTTAATGGTAGCTGAAGTGGAAGTGCTGGAGTTCAACAATAAGATTAATAAGGAGGTTAAAATGTTTTTGGTAGTTTTATCATCTGACATAAAAGCCAGTTGAAATTGGTGCCAAAAACCTCAAGCTCTCAAAAAAAAAAAAAAAAAAAAAAAAAAATGCAGGGATTGAATCGTGATTCATATTTCAAACTGAGCTGAAAGTGGGAATCTGAATTCTACACTGCTTCACTGATGTTTTCTTGAAAATGTAATAGCAAGAAAACGCCTACCTCCAGGAGAACGGCGAGCTTTTCAGGACTGACTAGTCAAACACATGCTCAGCAATGTGACTGGGGAGAGAGAGTGCTTTCCTCCATATATTTGGGAAAAAGGCCATTATGCAAAAAGGCAAGCGAGGTGCTTTCATAACAAGAGGGGAGAGACAGCCCCTGGTTCCTGCTATAGATACAGAAGATGACCAAGCCCTTGGTAAGCCGCAGACCGATGGTGAGGACAGACAGCACGCGACCAGAACCATTTTTCCCCATGAAAGTCAAACCTAAAGACCTCGAGAAGCAAGAGACAAGAGGAGACTGCTGCAAAAGGACAGACACCAGAACCAAAAGGATGGGCTACACACGGATCCTCTCTTGACCAAGGCAAGGAGGAGGAGACACCAAACGCCAGACAGACAATAGCTAGCTGCAAAGGGGCCAGCGGGAGGCAGGACTTACTCATCTTTTTACACACAGCCATACAATACTCCTCTGACTCAAAATTGTTCCTGTTGCCTCCGCAGCCTCCATATATAAAGCGAACGCATTTTCTCTTGTTAGAGTCGAAGTACCAACGAGGCATCACAGCCCGGCAGGGCCCTGTCATCGCCTCCTGGGAGCAGACAGCTGTGTGGAGACGGGGTAGAACGTGAGCTGGTGAGGAACACAGGCCGTGCCGAGCAACGTACAACACAGTGGTGGCCCTGGTTCACACCTCCTCCTGCACATCTGGGCTCGGCGTCGCTACGTCAGCCCCTCATCAAAGGGCTTCTGTCAGTTTGAGGGGGATTCTTAACATCTGACAAGTGTTTGCCACAAGGACTGCAAGGGAAAGGCTGCACGTGTCGCTGTGCAGCAAGCTGCCCAAGCCAGAGTCTCAACATGCAGCTTTCATCTGCAAGAGTAATTTCACATCAGTAGCACTAGGAACAGCAAGGATCTATTTTGCTGATGCCAGAGTTATGTCTTGGGTGTCCCAAAGGTAGGGCCTGCACTGCACAAAACCAGAACGATGGAGAGAAAACCCATTAGGGCTGCTTAACGCATTCAGCGATGTCCTGTTCCACTGCACTCTGCCTGGACAGATGCTCAGTGTCTCACAGGTGAGGTGTAAAAGCAAGTGAAAAGGCAGGCTAAGTACACGGAACATGATCGCTGTGGCAATTAGAGCTGTTAGATTTTGAAGGCTATGCACTAGATACTGAAAGTCCAGATAGCCATGGCACGTGGGCTGCTTCACAATAAGCAGGCAATGTAAGCTGATGGGTTATTTTGAGGCAAGAGAACAGATATGCTGCGTAAGTCAGCAACTGTACATGGTGCTTCAAGAAAAGAGACTGTGTACCCCCAAAACACTGCAGTCAAATGGTTCCAAATCTGCCTCAACATCTGCAGATCTGTAACAGCTCTGTACATGTATGACCTAAGCAAGGAAAATTATCTGCAGCACGCTGGCATTTTACCAGCAAGATGCAAGAACTGCTGGCAACGATTCAGTGATCTGTAGCTAATTGAATTTCAATCCCTCCTAACTCCTCCTCCTCTCTGCGGACGCTTGGACATGCAAAGTATAGGACACTCTGCAACACAGATGCCCTCAGAATGGCACTGACCACTTAGCAGGAGCTACTGCAAATACTTATGCAATGAAAGTGGACCGATTGTGCTCATTTTCTTCCCTCTGTGAAAAGAGAAGGATTCATGCAAAGGCTATTACTGTTTGACATGGAGACTGGAAGGGGGGCACCAAGTATCATCCTCGGCCTCAAAGGGCAGCTTCAACACCATCTCTGCAGAACACACCCCGCCACTTTAAGCCTCCTTTTTGCGATCTGGGTATAACACACAAAATCCAAGGTACCCACCCCGAACCAAATTCAAGGTGTACCCTACACGTCTCTCAGATTCTCCAAAATTAGCCTATGCCAGTATTATTTTCTGACTCAACACTGCACCTTCATGGAGGTGCTTGTTGAGTGTGCCAAACACTGGGCTTTCTGCCAGCAGTTCTGCTGTTTATCTGGAAACATATGGCCCGTGCTCCAGAGAGTTAATTTCAACACTTGAAACACAAGCATCATCAGCTTCCCTCTGTTTGCTAACTTATCTGGCAAATAAAACTTCCAAGTGGCATTTACTGACTTGATCAAAAATCCATCACCAATTGACAGCCAACATGAGTACAAGGAAGGAAGAGGCCTGGAGGCCAGAACATGACTTACATTTCATGTCGCTGCTGACTTCTTTTTCAGAAACAGCCTTGTCACTGGTGGGCTCTGTAGTGGTCTCCTCATTGTAATCATCCACTTTGTAGCTATCATAATAGTAATCACGATCTTCCACCACATCCTCTTCTTCCTCCCCTTCGTCTTCCTCATCCTCATCTTCCTCCACAGCTGTTCCTGTGAAGTCTTCTACGCCTGCCTCTGTAGGGAACTCACTGAAGGGATAAAGTGAAGTCAGGGAGTTAAGGTAGAGCCAGCTCCTTTGCAGCCAGCCTTTGGCATAACAGAATAATGACTCCCTTTTCATCTGTTTTAGGAAAACCAAAGATGATAAAATAAGTGTATTGATGGCTGATCAGCCCCAGCAATGAGACTCAACAGCCCAGCTATTACAGGCAGAGCTACTTCATGCCTCCAGCTCAGCGAGGGGCTCCGAATGTTTATTTAAGTTTCTTTTCAGTAAGATCAAACCTGCAATATCTGTGGGGAAATACCTATTGCAGCCATCAGTCTTTCTGACTGAGAATGGAAAGAAGGGGCTGTTCAACTGCTGTAAAAGGAGCACTGAAAAGTCACTCATCATCCTGCAAGGCGTGTTAATGCTCAGGACTCTCCTTTGGGAAATTGAGAAGCACAGAAATTCTCCTCTCAAACCCCACCGCCTATGTGAAACAGGTAACAGCAGCTTCACAGACAGGGCTGCTAACCTGCGTGAGCACTAAGAACCTCACCTTTTGTAAGTGTCATAGTCTTCATCCTCATCTTCGTCCTCTTCCTCTTTGGACAGAGCCTCATCCACAATTTTTGTCTGGGGACAACATACGTACTCTGTTCCATGGAACTGGTCTACTCCACAGGGCAGCAGCATGCCATAACTGTGCAGGATCATCCCTTCTGTCAGACAGGCCTGAAAGAGGAGCCCACATGTGGCAGATGAGGATCACACCCTTGCTTTGGATAACGTTTGCCTAGCAGAGGTCCCAATGATGGTAGAACCAATAATCTAAACAATAACAATGTACGACCTGAACGTTTGAACACTGCAAGCAAATGGATTTGAAACCTGTAGCATAAGCAAAAATCCCCAGAAAAGTCTCTGATCCAGAGCCATGCAGCACCTCCTGGTGTTAATGAACAACCCCCAGCCCCTCCCCTATCAACCATCCATTTGTCAGAGCCCTGCTAAGCTCTGCAGAAATAATCAGCTGCCAACTCAAGGGAGAGAGCACTTGGAAGAAAGGGAACTGCTGTTTGCTTTCCTGGGTTGGCCATTTCATTAAACTTTATCTATTAAACTTCACATGAGTAAGTGAGTAATTGCTCAACGGTGCTTTGTGTCAAGATTATTTTAACGTGCTGTAGATGAAAATCAATTGGATAATTCAAGAAAAAGCCCAATTCAAACTGTGCTTAGACATTATGTCTATACACTTCTCTTGAACTACGGAAATGTATTGTTTTGTGGCACTGCAGTCAAAAATGCAGTAAGAAAGGCTTTATTATGCAGATCAGAACTCTCTTCTGTTCTGCTTTGTAACAGCACGGATATGAAATGAGCCAAATATTTCTGGAGAACAAATCTGTTGAAAGCAAGTGATCTTTATATTTTCTGTACATAAAGTTTGCCCTCAATTAAAAAGCAATTCCTCTAGCACAGCTTCATTAAGACAGGTTTTTCCTCCCAGGAAATTAAAGAAATAGAAGCTTAATTGGTACATCCTTAACCTCTTATTTACTCACACTGTCACAATTAAATATTGTGTTACTCTTTCCACAAAATTTAAAACATGTATATTTAACTGTGATTTTTGTTTTAATTACTCTCAGCTGAAATGGGTGCACAGAGAATTTGCAATATTTTTGCTAGGCAGATTTAAAAAAACTCCAACCAACGTACATAACAAACCACCCAAAGCCCCCACGGTCTAGATTTGTTCTGAGAAGATAATCCATCTCTTATGTAAAAGCTCACTAATCAGTCACAACATAACTCGCATTGCACTCCAAACCAAATCCCCAGCAGCAGCACCAACGTTAGTGGAAAATGTGCATGAAAAACCCCAAGCATCCTCTGCCACTGCGACCATCCTCACCACGGGAGGAAGGACGAGGCACCGGTTCGTGTGATGCAGCCCGGGGATATGACTTCAATTCCCAGCTCCATCCCAGCCTATGATCTTGGGAAGCTGCTTAGGACAGTCTTGCATAACTCAACCAGCTACTGAGCTTTTTGGTGTCACTTGAGCACTTTTAAGCATTTTTTCATCGCTCTCCGCCTCGGGCCGCAGCCTGCAACACGGGAATGAGGGACCCCAGAGATGAACACCTTTACACTCCATCTCTACAGCCATCCAAGTGCACGCACCCAGGTTAAACACTCTTGCCAAAGCATCTCAGTTACCTCTTTTGCTGCCGTGTGCCAGTGCTGATGGCTTTCACACACATCCATCCGCTCCTTGTGGAAGAACCTGCACTTCTCCGGGACCAGCAGCACGTCGCTCACAAACTCACCCACTAAAGAACAAGAGATGGCCACAAGGAGGTGAACAAGGGCCCATCCATCCCATCACAAACATCCTACAGGGGACACCAGATGCCGCCTCTGTCTCCAAAGCACGCTCTAAGTGCCTTTAAGGTCAGGGCAGGCACATTTGTGGCACAGCTATCTGTGCTAAGGCAGGGAAAAACCACAGCCTTGGGATTCCCAAGAGAAGAACGGGAGAACGGGCTGATGGCTGAGCACTGCACAAACCCTAAGGCTGAACTGAAGGCAACACACTGGCAATAAATTGCTGGAGCAATTTCATGCAAAGTTTTGAGAACACTGCATCTGCATACGGAAGCTTTCAAAGCACTTCATCATCAATCTCTGAATGAGCTGTATCATACCAAGGCTAGTTCAAGCTGCCTGCTGTTGTAATATCCTGAACATTTTTACGTGCCACAAGTGTTATCTATGTTTTCAGTATCTGGGTATCTGATTAAGTCTTGTTTATTTTGTTTTTCAGGTTTCCAGATGGCTCAGCTCAGGATCAGCTGTGGCACATTCCCCAGCTCGGACAGCCCTACCCACAACAGAGGATAGCAAAATAAATCCAAAAAAACAGAGTAAAAAAACAGGGTAAAACCAGACTCAGCAAACACACTGCATTCCAGCATTTAGATAACCATGGCCTCACCAGTGCAATCAAGTTTTGGCACAGCTACAAGACCAGACTTTGCTTTTGAGAAGAAAGGGGACAAAGGTATCAGTTTGCCCTGCAGATTTTGCATCAGTTGAATTTAACTGTTCAACTTAAATATCCACCACAGCTCAGTTTAGCACCAACACGTCGCATCAGTATCAGACTCAGTCCAAACTCCTAATAAACATCAGCACTGCAGAACAAAATATTAAGTTCTCTCAGAGCTGAGATTTTTCTTTGCAGATTTAAAATCCAATTCTGGTAATTTCTAAATAAGAGAACGCCCAGATACCCTAAAAAGGGTAAGAAAAGTTCATCAGTCCAAAGGCTGCAAAGCAGCACGCTCACACACCTGATGGGCAGCTTCCTCCTTTCAAACTGACTCAACTGTAAAGTCAAGAGGCCGTGGTTTTGGGGGCAGAAGACTCAAACGGATCAGAAATAACAAGCATTAATAAACAGCTGCCACAGAGCCTGTTTCTAATATAGGAATGAAACACATGGAAAGTTCTCTCATCTCAGGCTGTAAATGGAAAACCACTATGCATGGCACATTCATGGGACTCCTACTTCACTGATGACCGCTATTAATTAAAAAAAAAAAATCCTCCTTTTAGAATGAGAGCAGCCAGCAGAGGTGTTCCCATGGCACCTGGCAGCTCAGCCAGCAGTTTGCCTTTTCACACCTCACCAGTTCAGCCCCACTTCCACCATCCTATTGTTACCTCTGTTTTACAGCTGGGTGCTGGTGCTAGGGGCCCTGCTCTCCTCTCTTCATCTTTGAAATACAAAAGAGCTTTCATTGGCAGGGGAGAGGCAGGAGAGGTTAAACACAGTAGGACAGCAAGATCCTATCTCAAGACTGTCAGCTCCTCAGTGCAGCAAGGGAAACACCAGCAGCAACAGGAGGAAAACTTGCTGTTGGACTACAGTAAAAACGCCCTGCATACCCCAGAGGTGCTCATCATCCATTTACAACAAGCAGTTTGCAAACTGATAAAGACCACAGAAATGTATTTTATGACTCGTAACTCAGATGTAAAAACCAAAGAGCTGACAGGCTGAGCCCCACAAGCCCACAGCACTGCAGCAGACGACACGCGTGACAGCCTTTAACAGACAGCTTCACACTTCTCCAATTTTAGGGTTGTGCCACACAATCACGACAATTTCCAGCTGAAGAACACGCTTGGGAGAGGATTATTTTTAAAGCAGATGATTCCTTATGAACCCAGAGACCTTGATTTCATCCTTATTCCCACCAGCAGTACTCTGTCTGATCAGTCAGGTTTGGTTGCTTCTCCAACTGAGTTTCTACACCTACAAAGAGATGCGTCTCTTTATGGGGATGTAACCACACCAAATTCAGTTTTTACTAATGCTCTGCAGAAGGTTTTGCGTACAGGAGAACAGTACCTACACAGACCTCTGGAATTTCCTTGTGTTTTCTTATACCAACCTACACACTAACCTGACACACATGCAGTAATTAAGAAAACCAGCACAGCAGTGTCGGTCACAGCCTACGGGTCAAAAGCTGCATGGTAAACAAGTGCTGCCTGATTGCAGTGGGTGGATGGACTCTGGAAAGTACAGTGAAATCCGTGACAGTTCATCTGATACCTTTCACAGTTCAAAACTGGGGATGAAGGATATAGCTGCAAGAAGCAGGGTCCTTCTGAATCAGCTAAGTTTAAACATAGGCAGTGAAACAGAATAGAGATCTCTTGCCAAGACTGAAGCAGGAAGCCTGAACAGGGAGAGTGTTTAAGTTTCCAAGGCAACAAAATATTAAAGCTCCACAAAAATAAGATCAGAGTACTAAATCCCAGTGTCTGTGATATTCAAATACAATAGCCTTCAGGTTTTTATGGCAGTTGCAGAGAGAACGGGGATTTCTTTTTCACGCCAGGCACCATTATTCCAGTGCAGCTGTTATCAAGCTGTTGATCTGCTGGAGAAAGGCAGAGTCCCATCTTGTGGAAATAAAACCATCTGAGTGGAAGTTGGATGTGGAAATGGCAACCTGATATGAGAGAAGCTTGATAAACGCAGATGTTCTCTCTCTAAGAAGCCAGGAGGCAATTCTTGACCCCCCTCCCACAAGAATGCAGGGAAGCACGTCATGCACTCACCCAGGCACTTGTAGGGCACAACGATATGAGTGCGGTCCTTGCACTGCTTCTTCCCCCTCTTGCACCAGCTGTCAATACTGACAGGCTGATTGGCTTCCACGACATTTGTGATCTGAAGGTCTGGATACATCTGTTTAAAAAGAACCACAGATAAATTCATTTCCAGAAAGGACAAGGAATGCACAAAATGGCTCTCAGACAAAAGAAGCAAGGCCAATTCTCTGAGCAAGAGTAACTTCAAATTTGTACACGGATACACATTCTCTTCTGGATCAAGCTCCCAACAGCTGAAGACATAAAAAAGCCCCCGGCTGTTTATCACGCAGGGCATCAGCAAGAGAACATGTCACCACTTCTTTACACGTGACAGGAGAAAGCCAGGTTAGTGGCAAGAGCTGGGCACAGAGCTGAGGCCTCTGGCTTTGCACAGAGGTGGAGGAGGAGTATTTTTATCCCCTTCCATTTTGGCTGGTGCAGTGATAGTGTGATACCCTCCGGAAGAGGGCAAGCAGCAATAGTAAGGACTAATAACATCTTCAGACTGTCTCATCATTTCCCAAGCTAATATGCACCTAACTACTCAGGTTTCCTTATGCCTGCTCCATTTATAACCTATTAACACTTCTGCTCAAGTTCTCAAGTGCAGACACTGATTTATATTTAGGTTTCCGCTACGTGAACCACATGCAGCCCCTGTTACATCAGCCTTGTAAAACAGTATTAAAAGTTTTCCAGTCCAGACATAGTGTGCTCTATCACCTTCCCATTAAAAAAACATTCCTGGTGGTATTTTACATGCCTGTCACCTCCACAGAGTAATTAAAGACACTCTTCAAGGCCAGTATGCTGCAGTACCTGGAGCACACTGAAAGGAGATTAAGGCTTTACTGTAAAGTAGGAAGAACCTAAAAGTACAGCCAACGTTTTGATGAAACTATTTGGCTAATATTCTGGCTGATATGCATTTGTCACTGATAGCAACACAAATACATTCCAGCTGAAATAGGTGTCAGGCTCCCAGCTGCTGGTCTAACTGGCCAAACCCTGAAAACAGTGATACCTCCCTGACCTGCAGACCGAGGGCCTTCTTGGGGCAGCGTGAGCTGATATCAACTAAAGCTAACTCCTAAATTCCACTGCAGTTCTGTGCTGATCTTCCATGGCAGCAACACAGCAGGGCTGTTCAGAGAAGTGAGACAGTCAAACACAACCCTCCTGCAGGGTTAGCTTGCTACTGACTGGTTAAATTCAAATCCAATTCCTTTGCAGCAGACAAGAGCCAGATCCCACAGCAATCCTCACCTCCTGGCAGTACTGCAGAATCTCTTCCTTCGTTCCAAAGCAGCTCTTGGTCCCAGAAGTGTCAGGTTCCCATTTCCCGGTCTGGATATTCACATGCATATTTAGCTTCCCACAGAACATGGCAATTTGAGGCTCTGCCACCGCAAACCCTGTCCCAGCATTGGCTGCCAGTGCCTGTGAAGACAAAGAAAAACAACGTAAGTTGATTGCTTTACCTGACAGAAAGCAGAACAACTCAAAGCACGAGAAAGGCTCCAGCAAAGAGCTCTCACTTCCATCAGCAAAGTCTTGCAATTACATTTTGTAGCCATATTCCTTGAAGCTGATGGTCTCCACGGTCTCCACTCCAGGTTTTCACCAACAATGCATTTGTTTTTCCAAACCCTATTTTTATTTTTGCAGCAACAGCTTCTTGAAACCAAAGGGTAATTCACACTTGAAGGTTGTGCCCACAAAAGCTAAAACAGATGTCTGAAGAACTTAAAGAGCCTCTCTCCATCCCCAGTATTTGGGGATAAATAATTAATCTCATTAACACCTGGCAGAAACTCCTTTCTGCAACTCTCAGTGTTGCTTCTGCTAATAAATTAATTGCTTCCCACTCCAGGAGGATGGCTTAGAGATTCAAGCCGGGTGCTCGCCCAGAGATCTACAGACATCTGGGATATAGACACCTAGCTTGCCCAGCCCTCCAGGTAAGGATGGCTCCTGCTAATGCAGCTCCCCAGCCCTGCTCTCCCTCGCCCCACGCACTCCCAGGCTGCTGCCCTGCCAGGTTCTGCTGCTGTGCATCAGCAGACAAAAGCCTGACAACACAAAGGCACATCCGGGTCGAACTGCAGAGCGAGCACTGGAAACAAGGCCAGCTTCCCTTCCTGAAATCCTGCTGGCTGAACAAAAGAAAAACGAGATTAAACTAAACTGTAGAGCTGGGGTTTTTCGGAAGGGTTGGGAGTCGGCTGTCCTCTCCCTGCGTCACCAAAAACCAACCCTAAGAACAACAACAAAGCAACCCATCTGAAGAACTCCCAAATCAAAAGCTCTTCGAAGTGGTTTGGGGGGAGTGAAATCCATTTCAATTGCTTCAGATAAGCCAGATGAGAAACAGCAAGACAGCTCCAGAGCAGCGCTGCCCCAAGGCTCTGTTTTTCTGGCAGGCTGCGCTGCCCCAGGCCACCAATCCTGCCTTCCTGTTTAACCTTTCAAGCACTCAAAAATGCATATGTCTCTGCAGGCACTGCTCATTCCCTACTGCCTGCAGATCCCCACCAACTTCAATCGACACACATACATTCACAGCAAGGCAGAAATGATCAAGAGAGGAATTCAGCTGGTCAGCCCCAAGTGCAGCTCCTGCTTTCTACATACTAGGGGAAAAAAAATGACTCCCTTCTAACCCCAGTGTTCCCCTGGCCCCAAATCATGGCTGGGCCTCAGGGCTAAGAGTGACCTGAGATACCCAGGCACCGTGCCAGGCTTTGGAAAAATACCCCTCTAGTTTTAAGAACTATTCAACAGCACCTTTGAGAGAAGCATTCACACACAAAAAGTTTTATTTGCTCTGAAACCCTTTCACCCAGCAGACATCCATGAGAGCAAATCTGAGCAGAGATCACAAAGGAAAGAAGTACGGAACTGTGTATATCAGATACCAGCACCCACATCCCATAACAAAACACCTCCAACTTCCAACCACTGCTCACTTCTCTGTGCCAAACCTCACAGCCCAATGGCTGGCAGCCCTTTGCTGACACACGTCGACAATGCAGAGCACCAGTTCTGCCCAGAAGATCAGTGTTAAAGCAACTGATTTGCTATAAACAGCAAACTTGACATCTCAGAAGTCAAAAGCCCAGAAGTTACAACACACAGTAGGAACACACTGGAATCCCTTGCAAAAGAGAGGAGCAGTTTGTTGGCTTGCTTCTTGAGAGGCTTGGGAAGGCATGCTGCACATCTCCACCATTCACTGTCCTGGGGGAGAAAGTTACACTGCAAAACCTTCACTTGTTCTCTGGTCTGTCAGCCTCCTGGAGCACACAGCCACCACCACAGAGGGGTGCAGAGCAAGAGAACGACACAAACGTTGTGCAAGAGCTGACCAACACCACATAGCAAAGCCTTGGCTCCTGCACTGCCTTCCTCACTGCCCCTCTGTGCCAAGAGGAAAAGGGAAGTGCAGAACGGTCCTTTACAAGCCCAAAAACACACACAAACTTTCCAAGAGGGCTTTTAAATCCCTCTAAAAACAAACACCTGGTGGGTACCAACAGCCAGATACATTAGAGGAAGCAATCCACGACAAAACTTTGTTTTGTTACATTATGACTACATTCAAGATTTGAGCTGAACTCTGAGAAGAGCAAAAAGAAATGCATCACAAACATGCACAGCACTGGCCCTGGTAAGAACAAGGCATGTTTTGAGCAGTTTGGACATTGCTAACACAGCCCATGCTTATGAAACTTGCTTTGAAGAAATGTACTCGCAAGTATGCAGCAAAATAAGGTCAGTGAGTAAGCAGGAGAGGTGCAGCTCCCATCCAGGGGCAGAAACATCCACAGGTAATCCATTCACAGCTGCCTTCAGGAGCAAAACTCCTGTTCAAACACATACCGACCTCCTGAAGTCACCCACTGTTTACATTCTGCTGTTAGCTGCTGCTTAGTCCTGCTCTCTCTCCTGCCTGACACCTCACACTGTGGCAAAGGTACCATTCCTCCTCCAGGATTGCTCCAACAGTTTGCACATCAGTGGGTGCCGTTGCCGTGGCTACAGGAACATGCTAAACCCCAATTCGCAGCTGAACAAACGAGACTAATTACTTGCTTGATTTCATCACTTTCAATCAAATGGAAAAAGTCTGCTCTGGAATCGCGCAGTTGGGTGAGTTAATGAACTGTGATGTGCAGGAGCTGAATCTTTAACCCCAAGATAAAATCTGTGAGTAATGAGCTCCCATTTTTCACCAACCACATCACTTAACTCGGCATTTTGATCTCATCATACCTGTAAGGACAGAACGCAGCACAAGGAATCCCAGTGGAGGCCACAGCTTTAACTTCACCACTCAACTGACGAGCCTCACCTACGTGGGGCAAAGACCAAGGTTCCACTGCCCCACATTGGTATCAGTGTACCAAAAAGAACTGCTCGGGCTGAGCAGGCCCTGACTGCCTCTGAGCACAGCCCGCATCTCTGCTGCCTCCAGGCACACGTGGGGATTTCTCCTTCCATAGGACAGGCTGGTCTCTGGCAAAATTAAAAGAAAAGCTCAGGAATTGATGCACAGCCACAAACTGCAGCACTGGGGCCTGGTGAGTACTGCAGGAGAGCACACGGAGCAGAGCCAAGCTGGCCCAGGTCTCCGTGCACTGCTCAGCATTCAACCTCACACCCAAGGCATTCTAAACAGAATACTTAAGATTCCCTGTATCTGGATTAATAACTCCTGAACGCGAGCAGAGCTTTCCATTTGTGCTTCCAATGGTGCTCCGAGTTTGTTTTCCTTAACCTCTTCCTCCTGTTTTTATTCAGCAGATAGGTGGCTTGAACCCAGCAAGGCTGATGAACGTCTGACACAGCAGGCAGTAAATCTACAGACCAGCAGCTCATCCTAGCTCTACTGCTTTATTTATTTATTTATTTCAATTGCTGATAATTACAATAATGCACATGGGCAGGACTCCAGGACAGGAAGAATTATTGTCTGCAGGCAGATCTGGTGTGAGCTGATAATACCAGCCTGTTTGCCGTTGAATTTAGGAGGCAGAAATCTCAATCAAGTAGCCTACAGCTTCCTGTAAGTTGCTGAAGGGGAGGCATCTCATCTGCTCCTCCTTTATCAGCTTTGGTGGTGCAGCAGCCAAAAACTGGGAAGCGATGCAGGAGCTGCACTGCTGGCTCAGTGCAGTTTATATTTAGATCTGCCCCATGCGTGGCCAATGTGCAGCCTTGAACGCTCAGAAATTCAGTGACAACATCCCGTGTCCTTTCAGATCTGCTGACAGCAGCCAGAGCTCTACAAACACCAACACGAAGCCAAAGCCCAGGGCATTATTGCTCCTGCACTCTGATCTGCCCTTCTCCAGAGAAAAGGGGCTTCCCACTACCTGTGGCTCACTGGCAGCCTCTCTGCCCTTGGAATGTGCACTAATTACACAGCAGATTATCTCCCAGCTCCTCCTCTAGTCTATCGTGCTCCACAAACCAAGCCTGCATGAGTCACAGGGCAGATAATCTACCTATCAGACATCTGCAATGGGAGACCGTGCGATGCAGACAGGGAGAGCAGCACTGCTGCTGCTAGTCATGGGGAGCAGACTCAGCAAAGCCACAATCCAAGGCTTCCCGAGCTGCTTGTGTAACATGCTTGCCTTCAGCATTCTCTTTTCTACCCCTAGAGAGGCAAAGTTCAGATCTACTCATTCGAAACATTTCCTGAACAAATGTTACTTTGAGCAGCCCCACTGACAGCCCCAAGCTTCCCTGACTTGCGTGTAACAGCTGGGACCAGAGCAGCTTGTCATGAGAGCAGCCCCAAAAGTCCGAGGCGGGGAGAAAAGACCAGCAGCACATCACCAGCAGTTCCACGCCACCATGCACAGACGGGTGCCAAGACTGCTGGCCATGCTGCCCTGCTTCAGGGGCTTCACAGCATTGGGGCTATTTAGTGCAGAGCCCTCCTAAGTCACATCACAGCACACACAGACCAAACCTGTTTATTGAGAGGCTAAACGAAGGCACAAAGTCAAGTGACCTGCCTAAGGTCACGCATGAGAGGCTCAGCCTGGACTAATCCTCAGCCCCCGACGCTCCAATCTGTGCCACCACGCTGCCCTGCACAGCAAGACTAATTACTGCTTTCCCACTTGAGTTATTCGGGCATCGGAACCATACAGAGTCAAGATGCCTTGCTATCTTGCCCGTAAGGGAAAACTGGAGTACAAGACAATGTTTTCACGTGCACTAAAAATCCAGTCAGGGAAAAGCCACTGGGAAACGCAGCACGTGGCTGAAAACAGAACCGTGTATTTATGGCTGCCAGCAGCACAATGCAATGTGAGGAGCAGCACTCAGACATGCTATTTCCTAAGTAACTTTTCCACACAGTTCAATAATGAATCCTTTCCATCTCGAGGCACTTTATCTACATAATAGCTGGGGAATACAACCACTGCAGTAACCAGGATACAGAGATTCCATAATACACAGGAAAGTACAGTTACAAAAACCTTTCACCACTTCCAATTTGTTTGAAGGAAAAGCAACTAGCTCCTAGACCAAACCTCATCCCAAATCATGCGCATACTCTCGCTCCCTTGTCTTCCTAGTGGGCAGAAATGGAAGAAAGGAGACAGAGAAGAATTTATTATCACCAGGCAAAACAACCTGAGCACTTAAAACTGCTGATCCAAAGCGATTCAGCATTCCAGAGATATATTTAAAAGAATCTGTGCAGATGTTGTGTTAGAGAGCTGTGAAGCTCACCATGACAAGCTGTGGGGGGGTGGATGCTGCAGAAATGTGGTTTCTCAGCCTGACCACACGTCTCACCGCCCCGATGTCACGCGATAAGATAAAAAGGCTGCACAGATTGTGGTCTGATCTGCACCACCACGATCCAAAAAAGCAGGCAGGAAACAGAAGAGCGTATTTCAACCGAGCATCAAGAATGTGAAGTGGCAAGGAAAAATACCTGGAAAAAAACACGTGAGATAAAGGGAAAATAAGTGGAAAGTCTGCAGTGCAGGCATGCTTTGCTTTCAGCCACTCCTGAGCTCGAGTTCAGCTCCCCTGAAGGATGTTGCTCTGTATCACCATTTGGCTGTTTATGTGCATGGACTGCAATGGTTTGGAAGCACGATAGAATACCCTGAAGTCCTGCACTTGGGCAACACACAAACCTCCTGTAGCACACGGGCAGAGCTCCACAGGCGCTGCTCACACCACACTGCAGCACTCCATGCTGTAACTCAGATCTTCTGGAAAACACCTGAGCTGGTAATTCTGACACACCAACAGCACAGACCAAACTTCTCCACGGGACGGGGAAACCAGGTTTTTACATGATTTTGGCATTCCAGACTGTGCTAATGACCATCCTCTGAAAACAGGAAAGCCTCTGCTCCAACACAACGTTGCTCCCATTCTGCCAAGCAGCTGCTGATCCAGGCTCCACAGAGTTCAGTTTGCAGTTAAGCTGCTTGTTAGGAAGAGATCCTACCACTGATGGGGTGGGGGGGAACAAAAAAAAAACAAAAAAAGTGAAAGAATTAGCTTAGAAAAACCCATCTCCAGTTCCCACACAGAAACAGCCCTTCGGTTTTTGTGACTGCAGCTATTTTGGATCCCAGCAAACAGCAACCAAACCAAGGAGAAGCTGCCAGCTTCCCTCCACCTATGCTGGCAACTGGACGTGCACAAACAAGTGGTTTTAAAGAAACCTATAAATAAATAAAGGCAAGTGCTGAACGACTGCAGGAAGGCGGCCTGGAGCAACACCCGAACCGCGTGAGTCAGATGGGCAAAGTTTATTTGCTTCTTTCTAAGTTCATCACCCAACAGCCAAACATTTCTATGAAGCATCCCAGCACAAAAAGCAGGACTCAGCCTGATCTCACCACCTCCTTCCTTCTTTCAAAGGCTGGTACAGAAGGTGAACCCCTCCACCCCAAGACTCACCCACTGAGATTCAGCATCTACCAGAAGAGAGAGGTCCAAGAGCAGAGCCTGAGCACCCCTTGAGTTTTGCCAGCAGTGGGATCACACAAAGCCACGAAAAGGACTTTGGAACACCTTAATGGATTCCCATCTTTTACTCTTTAAAAGCAATCCTGACTAATTCAGGAGCATTTTATTTCTGAGGCATTAATTTATCAGCTGGGGTTTAACAGTCACCACGTCATATCGTAGCTAAATCAGCATATGGAAACTCTAATGGATGTATTAAACAGCTCCTTTAAGAGGAGTGATAGGCCTCTACTTAGACTAACTGCTTAATGCTATTAGAAAATTAAGGAGTAATTTATAGCACAGACTAAAGCTGGACCGGATCCCCTTTATTGATTTTGCTGATCCAGAAAGTAAAACTAGTTCGACAGAAGCCAGCACAGAACGTCAGGGACGTCAAGGCTGCAGTCCTGTGAGAGTTCAGCAATGCTGCACATTGCACAAGCCTGCCCAAATTGCCTGTGCTAAGTTTTACAGCTACAGGAGCTCTCGAGGTCTATCAGTTTGCACAGCACTGCACTGAGACAGAACAGAAGAAAACAAAACACTGCTGTTAGCAACTTCCTCCTGGTTTCAGGGAGGAGCAACACATGGTACACAGAAACCCCATTTCCTACAAGCTTCCTTAAGCATTTTCTGCCAATTCTGAAGGTAGGTGTTATAGAACAGTTCTTTCCTATTTCCAGCCAACTTGGTGTGAAATACATGAGCTGGGCAGCAGGCATGGCAATGTTCTGTGGCTGCACGTTCTGCTGCTCAGCCCCCAGACAGCTCTTAAGGAGCATGAATGACACTGCAGCGAGGACTTCGAAGCACAAAAGCATTACAACAAACCACAAGCTTTATTACCAACCTGGGAGCAAAACCTGCCCGTCCTGCAGTAGCAGGGGAATTCGCCCTTTGGAAAAGAACCAGCAGAACAGTTTTGGACAATCTAGCTACACCTTCAGGAACAAGAGGCAATATACACCTACCCAGCAGCACAGCATAAATGCTCAGCTGTCACAGGTTTTACTTTCTTTCGCTGTACAAAGCAGATACGGACTGCAGTGGAAATGCTGACTTCACACATAAACCCCACCACTACGGAGGGACGGGAGGGAAGATCGATGGCAGTATTGATGTAACAGGCCATTCACCATTTTCCTAGCCATGGGCTGAGTAGCTCCAATAGTTTTCTCAAAGTCAAAGGCTGAGAACACTGCACAAAGTTCTCACGCCAGGGAGTGGCAGTTTGCTTTTCATTAGCTGACTCCAGACGCGGCCCAGCAAGATTTGTAATGCAGACACAAAGCTGCAGACAGCAGCCTCACCAAAAGCTGGCACATCTCTGCAATGGATTAGTCCTATGGAACGTGTTCAGGTGCCTCACATCATAAGAAATCAGCACTTGAGAAGGAGCCATGCTGAAATTACAGCTTGGTGATGTAATAGCACCAGAGAGCCAGGAATGTCTCATTCTAATACCCTTATTTTGGATGGATATATAAAAAAAAAAAAAAAAACTTTGAGGGCCTCAACATGCTCCTAAGCAGCCTAAGGCTCAGCTGTCTTTGAGGCTCCTCTCCATGCATCTCCAGCTAACCCAGCAGTGCAGGATGAGTTTGGCAGGAGCTGGGGATGCCAGGGATACTCAGAAGGTTGTGAGAATCCCGCACTGAGCGCTTCCGGCTTTGACTGAAAATACACAATAGATTAGGAGGAGGAAAGTGGGCAAGAAAAAAAATCTCATGTGTCAAGGCTGCAAAGCAACCATAAAACCTGGGCAGCAACGATGGATGGACTAACTAACCAGCTGCGTGATTCCATTGGAGGTCATCTGAACTTTGACAGTTCTACCTCCAAACAAAAGGGACAGGACTATTAGTCCAGAGTAGCAGGAATACAAAGAACAGTTCTCCTCATGGGGACCACTCTTCATCCCTGAGGGCAGTTCTCATCACTGCAGGACCAACCCACTACTAAGCAACCTCCCACCAAGTGCACAACTTCAAGTCTCAATCAGGAGGGCAGGGGTTTCATAGGGACCCCAACTACCCATCCACACATGCCAGAGAAAGAGAGAGCAAGAAGGTGTTTGTACAGACACCAGCAGGCTGTGTTTCAGCACCAGGCTCATATTCCAGCTATTTGGAACCTGAAATTCAGCTGAAGATGTCCCCATCCTGATGCATTCCACCAGACTGTACCACTCAGGGATGCTCAGAATGCATCTTCCTTTATATTGTGCTTCATATACTCCACAGTGTATTTGGCAGCTCCACTGCTAAAGAGCACCATCTTACATGTGATGTACATACATACACAGATGTTACACAGATGTTGCTCAGAGATGCATCTGAAGAGAGATTCTAAACCAGAGAAGTAATTCCAAAGTAAATATTACAAAACACACAATTCTCTGCTTTATAGATCTAGAGTATTCAGAGTTATCTGTTGTAAAGGGTCAAAATTGACCAGCCTCCTATTATGGCACAAGGAAATGAAGAGTCTGTATAACTGGCAACGCATCTCAAAGTTAGCATCACAGCAATAGGTGCTGGAAGTGCAGCTACAGACAGCTGTGAACATTAAACTCCCCTTAGGTGGTTACCTTTGCTGCCAGCTGTAGCTAAATCTTGGTTATGCTCTCAGTTCTACAACCAAGACAGATTTAATAATCACAGGCTATTGAATATAATAACATAACAGCATGAATAAAGCCATCAACCACTTAGACAACAAGGAATAACAATTTAACTTGTTGCAAAAATCTTTTAAGGACAGTGACAGGGAACACAAGAAGTCAAACCAAACCCAAGGCCAACCAGGCAAAGGAAATCGTGCTGTGGCTGCTTCTGCCTGAGGCAAAAGGCCCACTGGCCTCTGCAGGCAGCGCTGCCCACTTCTCCTCTTCCACTCTATGGATGAAGTTTCCAGCCCCACGTTTTGGGGACGTCTTCATAATGTGCTTCTCTGGAGCAACCATTTCAGCTGTTTGCATACACCTGACTAACAAGGCACTGGCCCTTTCAGAGCTGTAATACCCTTGAAATGCATCAGCAGGAATCACAAAAGGGCTACAGTGATCCATTCTGGTCTGTGCCCCCCAATGAAAGAGGGAATTAACGTGCTACACATGTCCAGTGGAAAACCTCCCATGTGGTTACACTTTGAACAGTGTTCTTCCCCCCCACACTAATTCTCATTGTGGAGCAAGGTCCAAAAGCTTGCTTAATACAACTGAGCACAACAAATCCATCCCAACCCAGGAATTCCAGCCTAGACTTCAAAACGCTTTTTGCTGGTATTGCAGGTTTGACAGTTAGGCAAATCTGAACGGAGATTTCTGGCTGTCTTAGCAGCCCTGCTCCATTAGGAATCCAGCTCTTCCCTTCAGTCTTCCTCGGAGGCACAGCGCTGAGCAAAGGATCCTGAGCAAAAGGAGGGGAGAGATGGCAGAGGGATTGCAAGGGGATCAGCTGGCTGAGGGTTATCCCTTTGTCTCCTAACCTAAGAAATGAAGACATTCTGAAGCAAGTCACAAGAACTGAAAATGAAGGAACACATTATCCAAAACACGATGCATCAAAGCAGTGTAAGTAATCCACGTCAGCTGCTGCGATTGAGCGTGACAAAGACATGTTGAACACGCATAGGATAAGAGCACGAGCCCATAGCTGGAAGGTGGGAGACCTAAAGCAACCACAGGCTGTGATGCAGAGCACAAAGCCAGCTGCAGAAAGCGCAGGGACAGGGCAGCAAAACACTACACTGCAACAAGGCTGTGCTCTGGCAGGCCATTCATCTCCTGCCTTTGTTATTGGGAAATTGCTTCCGAGAAAGCGGCTGCTGCCCTGAACAGAATAGCCACACAGTGCCCAGCTTTGTTGCACAGCAAGCACTGATGCAATGGGAACAAGCCAGTGTTTATGAGGAGCAGTGGAGGGGGCAGCGGGTACAAAGCTTCTGATGGTGCTCTTCAAGCCAAGCTTCATGTTTCAAAACCCCAAACTTCTTTTGGTTGGCCTGCAAGAAAACACCTTCCCCACTGCTTGATGCTTCCCATTCTGGGGCTATGAAGCCATCCTGAAGGACTCCGGAAGTTATTTGAAACCCTGCATCTCCACTACTTAGAGGCACTCATTCCAAGAGCCCAAGTGGGAGCTGCAAGAATCCTGCCCCACTGCAGAGCAGCAGCTGCTTTCCATGTCACCTTGTGCCCTCAACCACCTGCCTCCCTTTCTCCCAGCACACATAACACTGAACGAAAACACGAGCCTTGCCATACAGCCAGCACTGCAGAGCTCACCTCTGGCCAAGGCTGCTATGCTGGCTAAAGTGCACCGCTTGGATCTCAACGCTTTTCCATTCTTTTGGGCTCCTAAATGCATACCTGATCTTGCTGCGTCAAACGATCCAGACATCAAATTCAATTTCTTCAGCAAGAGCTTTGATAAATTATGCAGAGAAAGAGTCACGTTCAAACGCCAATACACTCACTGGGAACTCAAAGCCCAGGTTTGAACCAACGTTTTGCATTTAATCTTTTGAGAGGAATACTTAGCAGATTAAAGCAAATCTGCCCCTCTCTATTTCAGGCCACAGTTACTGTAAGACGACCAGGGTAAGAAGTCAGCACCCAACACACAGCATTAGTGACTGAGTGCAGTTCACATCCATTGCTCTAGGACCACTTCTGTCAAGTTATGAGTCCCAGCACGAATGGGAAATGATTAAACACCGACAAAATAGGAAAACTGCTAAGACCCAGCAATGTGCCACACCAAATCCAAAACCACAGAGGGAATTTGGTGATTAAAAGCTTTATGCTGCAGGCCACCATACGTCTAAGCAGAGCCCAGCGTCTGTTGTGAATATGCACTCCAAATCCACTTGAAATCTAACATGAGTGCATGATGCTTATTGTAACAGATGGCACGGGCAACATTTTTCTTTTTGTTGCTGTCACTTCACACTACGCAATGACATCATAATTAGTGGGATTCACCAACCCCAAATCCAAACAATAGGGATGAGTCTTTTGGCAGGGAGCTGAGGCTAAAAATAATGTAAAAGCCTTTAAAGAATAGCCCGAAGACTAAAAATGCAAATGCTTGGCTTTTCATTTAAGCACCTCAGTTTCCAAGTTAACAGAGGGCAACTCCCCAAAAATCCCAAGTCATTCACACAGCCTCCTGTGCCCCTGCAAGGACAGCAGCAGCAGATGATTTCTGAGCTGGTATCCCTGTCTATCACAGTGCTTCAAGGCAGCACAGCTACGTGAGGAAAGACAAGCATGCAAGAGCAGAGAGATAACAGAACAACTTTCCCCAATGCAAGAATGAAAAGCCCACTGGCCAGCAGCTCCCAGCACGCGCTCAAGAAATGCCATCTCAGCAGCAAACGTTTGCTGGTTGCAAAAGCAGACCTAAATGAGAAAGGGCACTTCCAAGGTTAAGCACTACTTTTACTTCAACACATCTGCTAAGGCTGGTTGTCAGCTTGCTTGATGTGATCGGCAAGAAGACAGCAGTAAGATGATAATTAGCAACTCTTAAATGGAAACTTCCCTAAGCAGCAATCTTCTGTGACAGCCAGGAGGAACCACGGCCCGGCTGTGCGTGCATCTCCCTCCACGTCCTTGACCTGAATCAGGCCATACTTCTGACTGCTGTAATTTTGTTAGAGAGCTTACCGTATGAAATTACCTAAATGCATCCCTGACACAGAGCCAAAGCCTGGAATCCCAGCACGGTTCTCTCCCCCAGCACAGCTCCTCCTACATGATGAGTCACGCTGCAAAGATGCACTGTGCCCAGCCTGCATGGCACACAGCTCCTTCAAACCGCCCAGCAAAGGGCCATCATCCAAAGCTCCATCATCTCTGCTGTTATTTATTTTCGCATCACATTTAAACGACGCAGGCAATTTTTAAGCTCTTTGCATTCGGCGACTTGAAAAAACTCAAAGTCATCATTTCATAACGATTTTCAGTTAGTCTGGAAACGCAGCAAGGCCATCCAAGCCAAACTGTTATTGATTCTGTCTCCTCAGTAAAGCCCTCCAAAGCTTCACGGAACAGTCCCCACGAAGCAGAGGGTGGCCAGCGTGCTGCAAGGTTAATCTCCATAGGGATGGAAGGGCAGCCCAGCCCCCAGCACGGCCCTGTGCAGTGCCACCAAAATAAGGAGAGCATTCTCCCTGCTGGCAGCACAAAGCAGTCCTGTAACACTGGGCAGTCAGCAGCTCGGCAGCACGTGCCTGTGGTCACCTGGCTGTGCAAAGCCAGGCTGTGCTCTGCTGCTGGTGAAATTGGTTTGCCATCCTCCGCAGATTAGGATTTCCATCGTTTGTCTCAAGTCAGAGGTTTTGCAAATGCAGATGAAGTTAATGTGAGACTGCAGAGCAAGCAGCAGAGCCACAGAACAGTCAGCTGCACTTCTGCCTTCTCTTTTCTACGGGATTGTTCAGGAATTTGGGCAGGAATATACACTCGTCCCAGCTGAGAGGACTGCAAGTCTATTGCCAAGTAAAAGAATTGCTATCCACATGCAAGATCTCAATGAGGATTTGGTCATTTACCTCTGCAGAAGCTCATAAACAACAAGAGCTATTTTTCCTGAGATCCCAAACCCTCCAGCACCCACAGCCTGCAGTTGGCCTCAGCCCAGTGACCACTCAGCCCAGTGCTCCCAGTACAGAGCCATCAGATCTCCTAATGAGGCAAACTGAGTGAGGGTGCCATTCTGGATGAAGCAAAGAGGAGCCCCCAGCTTATCCTATTTTTTAAGTAAATAGATACATGGAAGAGTCACTCAAAGACTTTGCACAATGCTGTCTCTCTCACAGACCTGAGATTTAATGGCACCTACAGCAAAGCATTGGAAATGGAAATTCACAAGTGGAAACACAAAATGCACACAGGCAACGTGCCTGGAAGGCTCCACTCAGAGTAAAAAGCAGTGATAGGAAATGGTACTATGAGTCCAGCTCACTTTTTGAGAGAAAAAGGACAACATCACAAGTTCAGATACAGTTCTGAAGCAGTAGCCTCACCCAAATGGTTTATGGCCGTGGCGAATATTGAAGTACTCCAATTAAGAGCCAACATCATCTTAAATTAACAATGGTCCAGCGGTGCTGACTGCATGAATTAAATAAAAATAAATAACGACAGCACTGTTTTACTGCACATAAGCAGCACGAGAGCAAACAGCTGAAGGACGACATCAACTTCCACGAGCTCACAAGAAGCGTGAGATGCCAAAGAGCACAAACATGAAGGCTGCCTTGTCCCAGTATGAAAGGCTGGGGAGAGCACACACCTCATGTTTCCAACTGGAGAACAAGGTTATGGTTTAAGCACAGTTGTAGAAGCAGATGCTGCAGTCAAAATAACTTATGTTTACAAGATTGAGTCTTTACGCCTCTCAAATACACATGCAAAGGGAAAAAATAAAAGGCAACATTTTTACCAGCAACATGAAGAGAGAAGCACCACCCATACAGAACAGACCCCATATTGCTTCTTCCTGCACTGCATGGCACTGGAGAAGGTGAAACGTGCAGCAATAAAGCCCGAACACAGCCAAAGCCACCCGTACAATGGATTTTGAATAGCCCTCATGTTGCAATGGGTGTTCTTCACAAAAGAAGTCTAGAGAGTCTTGAGAGATATTAATGCCTCATTAACATTTAAGGTCACTGACACAGCACCTCACAGCTGAGGCTCAGGAGAGCTGCAGCAAAGCACGGAGCTCACCTCCATGGAGCAGCCCAAGGCAGCGCAGAGCATCCCACAGCAGCAGGTGTCCATCATTGCCTCCTTACACACATCTCTGCTTCAGAGGAGGTTTTGTGGAGGCTGAGATGAGGCACTGCAAACAGCTGCTTTGATAGCAAAGCATTTTTCCTAATGCTTCCTGGGAAGTGAAGCTTTGGGAACTGAGTGCAAAGCAAAGGCTGTGCTCAGGACTGGAATTTTCCTGAGCTGTTTCTCCTCAGGACTGGAACACAGAAGTGGAAATTTCCCCTAGGTGGAGTTCTTTGTTCAATGCAGCAGGCAATTACAAGTCCCTAAGGTCTGCAGAAATGGCACAAGGCTGATATTTTCGTTAGTGAGAATTTAAGCACACCACACAAAAACAACAGCAACACAAAAGGCACAACCCTGATGCAAGTCAGCACGTTGTTTTCTTTACCCCAAACCTCCGTTACCTGAAACGGTAACAGATGCATTCAGGATAGTTTGGGAAGAGGACCAGTAAAACCAAAGGCTATTAAAAAGAAAACCAGAAGCAGCATCAAGTCTGCATTGCCTCAGATTCGATTACACACAAAGGTCAAGCAATAAAAAAGAAACTTTCCATCCCTGAAGGCCCTGGGGACAGAGCACAAGCAGTTTATCATAGGAACAGAGATCAAATTAGAATGGATTCATTTTCTTTTTTTCAGTTGGCATCTGCACCCCATTTGAAGTTCTCTCAGATTTCACAAGCAGAACGCAGGAGCCCCCAGTTCAGACACGAGCCCAGGACACATCACCCCTTAAAGACAACAGCCCCACTGGGCAGAGCATCGTCTCTGTGCTCCTACATCCCAGCCCGTCTGCAAGGAGGCTGTCAGAGGTTATCTGAAAGGAGGGCTGACACCAGCCAGGAGCCCTGGGAAATGCCCTACTCAAAGGCTCAGATGCCAGTAATAAATAAATAAATATGCCTGCCACTCCTCTTCCTCCATGCAGGGGAGAAAGAAAAACAAATTGTAGTCGATAAGCGGATTAACGGGTGTTCTGGGGACAGGGACTGCTAGCTAAGATAATCAAGCAAAAGAAAATCCACCTAATGGGACATTGCCAATTCCACTGAACTGATAAATGCAGCCGCTTCTATGCATTTTCCTTCACTCTGTAATGCTTTCAAATGTCCTCTTTACAAAAAAATCTATCCCCTTTTTTTCATTACATTACCTGCTATCCGCCAGTAAAGGCGATAAAAAAAAAACCAGCCACCATTTCACTTCCTCAGCTCTGCATCCAGCTACGATTCCAGAGCAAATCTAGCAGCAAGGAAGACCTGCAGTCCCCCACTGACAAGGCAATGGTGGAGAATACAGCAAAAAAAAAAAAAAAAAAAAAAAAGAAAAAAAAAAAAGTAAAATGTGACAACTGACATTTTGCGCCAGCAGATGAAGGAGGCTGTCACGCCTTCAGGATGCAGATGGTGCTGCGGGAATGGCCGAGCAGATTGCACACCGAGCAGCAGGGTGCACCGTGTAACCCCTGATCCGTGGCTCAGGAGCAAAGACTCAGCCTGCGGCAGGGCGAGCCCGGGACGAGCAGCGAGGCAGGACTGGGTCCAGGTTAACCCTCTTCCATCAGGTCAGCACCGCTGCACTGATGGCGCCTTCCCAGGGCGCTCAGGGCTGCCAAAGCCTCTGCTGACCCCACGACGGGTGGGTGAACGCTGAGCTCTGCTTCTTCAGCCCCAGCACAACAGTCTGCGGGCCACATCTGCTCCCACAGGAGGACGCTGGCTTTTCGTAACACAAATCCAGGGGCACGGCGGCTTCCAGAACGCGTGTTGAATGTGACAGAGGAAGCGACCTACAGCCGGAGGAGCTTCTCAACAGGTGCACGAGATCGGATGGACGCAGCCACCGCCCAAACCGCCCCCCCGGTGGACCCCGAGTGACCTCGGCCGGCCAGCCCTGCTGGAAGCATCCTCAGCACCGGCCCGTCCCGATCAAACCAGAGTTACGTGGATTTAACGCAACGACACGGAGCAGACGGAGCGCTGCGCCTCCATAAGCGGGCAAAGCCACGGGCAGGTGGCACGCAACGCAACCTCAGAAGCTCGGCTTCCTGCGGCAGAGCTGGGAGCGCTCCGGCCCCAGCCCGGCCCGGCCGAACTGCGCACCCAGCTGCGGTCCGCCCGGCCCCGTGCGCAGCGAACTGCGGGGCTTCCCTCCCCCGCCGTGTCAGCGCCTCAACCGCACGTTGCGGCGACTTCCACGGACGAAGCCGGAATTTCCCTCCTCTCGTTATCTCCGCACGCACGCATACGTGAAAGCCGTACCCACACGCAGGCGAACTGCAGCGATTTACTCATTTCTGCGCTAATCGGGCACCGCTCCGCCGCCCGAAGCACCGCTCGCAGCCGCAGCCAGGCGCTCCGGGCAGCGGCCGCGCCCAGGGCCCGCCGAGCCCCGCTGCCAAGGCAGCCCCGCAGCGCCCTGCAGATCCGCTGTTAGACGGCGAAGGATCCCTCGCGGCACCGCCCCGCGGATCCGAGCCGGGCCGGGGGAGCCTCGGCCAAAGGCAGCCTCCGGGCTCCGCCAGGCGACTCCCGGCCCCCAACGGCCGGCCGCGCGGCTCTCGAGACTCCGCTCGCACCCACCTCGATGTATCCGGCCAGCGTGACGGCGGGGCCGGCCAGCCCCAGCAGGAGCAGGAGGGGGAAGCGCCGCGCCGCGCCCATCGCTGCCGACACCGCCGCCGCCCAAGCGCTACTGCGGCCCCCGCGCCCCCTGCGCGGCGCGATGGGAGCCGCCTCGCCAAGCCCCGCCCAGCGGCCAATCGGAGCGCGGCGGAGGTGGGGCTCCGGGGAATGAGGGGGATTGGGCGAGAGCCACGCCTGCCTCGCCGCACTCGGCCAATGGGAGGAGGAGCCGTCGCGGCGGAGGTCCCGCCCACGGGGGCGCGTTCCCCCCGACCCTGAGGGAAATGGCGGCCGCGGGTTGAGGTGTCGGAGCGGCTCTTCGTGTGTGGAAAAGGGCCGCGCGGGGATGCGAGGACAACGGGCGCTTGAAGCTGTTGTTTTGCTCCCACCGGCGTGGTCAGGCTGCAGACGTCAGGCTTCCCCACATACTCGGAACGAGCGGCAGCGCTGCTCACCTCCTTTGCACACAGGGCGCTCAGCCTGCAGCCCTCCGTCCTTCCCAATGAAAGACCGTTTCCTTTTATTTTCCTCTTCAACAACAAAAGCCGTCACGCAGCAGCACGGCCCGCAGGGATCACACCGTGCTCCAGCATCACCGCAGAGCAAACCGCGGCAGGCACATCGCAGTCACGCTACATAGAATCCGTGGGTTCACTTCAGCATGGAAGCACCCTGTGGAGAAAAGCCCTCAGCACAGAACGTTATAAAACACCTCCATTCCCAACTTCATCACCCTCAGCTTCTCCTACAAGCACTGCTGGCTGCAAAGGTGGAAGGGAATATTGCTGAAGTGCTGCAGAGCGGGGTAAATCTGAGCAGTAGATCAATAAGCAGCCCCAGCTTTAATTAAAGCAGCTGCCTGGCCCACTACTCACTTATTACAGTCTCTTTTTTGTAGTATTTGAACACCTCTAAATCTCCTTTGCTGCAGTCCTCAGGGATGTGTAATTTTCTTCTCAGCTTGGCCAGCTTCAGTGGGAAAACGCTTTTAATGAGTTCTTTCTAAACTGATAGATCTTAATGAAAATATTTTATTGTGCAGTGTGAACACAGGACTAAATAACCGAGGATATTCAGTCAGGCTCAGCCCCTCTTTAAATAAAAACAAGCATTTCTCCTTCTCCCAAGGCCAAGGAGTGGAAGCTGGTTACAAATCTTTGAGTAGAGGCTTTCATTGCTGGCTGAACTCATACAGCATTTAAAGCGCTATATAAATCAATATAATTTTAACACTTAATATTTACATACTGCTCAGTGAATATTTAATATTCATAACCCCTCTCAGCTGGTGCATTTTGCAGATGTCAAAAAGGCTGCCAAAAAATTGGGCTTGTTAATTTGAGGTACGAGAAGGTTTGATGTTCAGGGTACAGCAGAAACTGAAGTAGTTGGCTGCAGGTTTCTGAGTACCTCCAGAAATAAAGTCACGAGTGGCTGAGGCATGCAAAGCATCAGGGCTGTCGTGAGAGCATGAATTCCTACAGCCACGCTGTGCCCATGTGAGACGTCAAAGTGATACAATCAGAATACAGCAAGTCCTCTGCTGCAACCTGTTTGACCACCTGTAGAACTACTGCACGACCAGAGTGTATGACAGGAGCAACAGGAGCAGCCACAGGGTGAGTGGATTTACCTCTGCTGTGCTCCATCAGCCATCGTGGAGCCCTCACAGAGCAGGAGCACAAAGTGCTGGAGCATCAGGCTGCAGTAAGGGCTGAAAATTACCTTCCAGAGCCCACCAGTGATCCACCACCCCGCACAGATCCACTTTGTACAGTCCTGGATGAGTGATCCTGGGACTGCTTCATTCTGCTCAGCATTAATGTGGAGGCAGTGTTTAATATATGCTCCGTGAGGCACAGGAAGGTTACATTAATGCCCATAAAACCCTTTAAGATTCCCAGGTGAAAGGTTCTGTGAAAGTGCAAATAACTCACATACTTTATGTTGTCTAAAGCCTCTCTACTTGCATTTAACACACTAGTTATAGCTTCTGGAGCTTTCCACACATCTGTGCTGAGTTTCTGTACTGCATAGCAAAAGTGCACAGTGCAGATTTTGTAGCCAGTGGGCTGGTGGAGCATCATTTGGCTGTGCTGTGAGAATGACTGCTCTGGGACCAGAGCAATCTCCCTCCTAATGCAGGTGGTTGTCCAGAGCTGCCCAACAGCACGTTTACACAGCAAAATGCAAATTTGATAAAACAATAAGAGGGAAAAAAAAAGCACCCAAAAAAAACCCCAAAACCACCACTTTCAGGGATCACAACAAGTTTTACTTGTGCTTGCTTTTCAAATAAGTTCTACTCAACGTTGTATCAGCACAATATGTTGGCAATGGTCACAGCCCCATTTTCTCCATAGATACATTCCAGATTAGAACTGATAGGTAGCTTTCTGTTGCCTGTGACAACAGAAATAGAACATAGAACTGCTGCAAATCTGCAGCATTCCCTGCAGCACCTTTCCCTTGTCAACCCTGTTAGGCATGTGGCAGCTTCCATTTCCTTCCAAGAACCCTATTTTAAATGCCTGAGCATGTATGTTCCAGGGCTTTCAGTGCCCTTTTCCCAGTGCATCTATGCTGAAGATGCACTGGAAATCTTACACTCAGCCTTGGTTGGCCTGGAGGGAAAAATCCTCCAGTACTTCTGCTTATTCCTTCCATAATATTTCAAGTGAACATCTCTCCATTATCGCCAGCGAGATCACAGCTGAGTTGGGGTCATAAAAACGTGCCCTAAATGGTGCATGTTAAACTCCTGTGATAAAGGGTGAACTGGAGTCAGTGAGGAATGTCTGATGCAGGAAAGGAGCAGCGGCTTCAGCAAACAGATGTGCTGAGATCGTGCCAGCACTGGAGAATGAGTTCACAGAAGTGAGAAAGCCTTCGAATATTTTCATCATTCTCTTAGACTCAACAAATTAAAGCATAAAATTGATCCAGCCTGTGAACAGTAATGTTATGCAGCTCTTAATTAGAATAACTTGATGGAAGATTTAAGTGGCAGATCATATTGCTTGCACTAACTGTACGTGACAGATATGTGCAACTGTGGGGTTGTGAGGGTTGCCTCCTAAACCTCCTGGTTTTAGGAGGCAAAATGCAAACTGAATGCAGAAAGCAAGCACAGCATATGGGTGTGCTCGAGTGGAAAGAGGACTCCTTATTCAGGCACAACTCACACTGATGAGTGCTTCAAGAGAAAAATGTATTAAGCAATCTGCAAGTATGAGATACAGTTAATTGCAACAACTCATCCTGATCTGCACTGCATTGAAGACAAGTCTCCTAACTGCCAACAAGGCTGTTTGAGAGCCATAAAGAAATACCAAACTTTTAATAGTAAACTAATGCCAGCTACACAAATGCCTCTGGGAAACAACATTTCTCTGGAAACCAGAAATAACATTGAAAAGTTGCCAACCTGCTTTAGCACTGGGCATCTATATTGGGATGCAGCATTTATCTGTGCAAATGTAGGGTTCCTGCAGTTTTGCAACTCCATCTTCCATCTGTAGCTCAGGGAGGCAACAAGTGGCAGACAAAACACAGAACTTGCAGAAGCAATGCAAGAAAGGTACACACAGATAATGAAGGTACTCCAGAGAAAGGGGATAACAGAAAAGACAGAGACTTTCTGGGCCTTGAAAGATAGGAGCTTAAGAGATGTTGATTTCCACAGGAATACGGCGGAATTAAGAAGAATGAAAGGGTGAAGAATAAATAAAACTGGTGCGTTTGAAGAAGAGTCAGACCTTAAAAACAGAAGAGTAATTGCAGCTGTGAGGAAAACCAGCACGGGAATATGTGAAGAGAGCATGATACAGTAAATAATGGTGGACAACAAACCTGTTTCTCCTCAAAGACATTTTTAAAATGGCTTGACAGGGAAGGGAGAAGCAGCACCTTTTATTATATCAGTGAATCCTTACCTTCGATGGCCTGTTTCCAACTGCTCTCCGCCTAAAACAGTGCCATTAATCTGACTTTCACACAGCAACTCCATGCAGGTACTCCAAGGTGGAGAGATTTAAACAGCAGCTTGTGCTGTGCTCTACTCGAGCAGCAGGATCCTGGCTCACAGCACGAAACAGGCTGGTAAAGAAACAATCTTAACCATAACAACAAACTTCAAAATAAGCCCTCCTTTGGGTTTAGAAATATGACTGCTTTGCTGAGGCACAGAAAAGATGATGCCTCAGAAAATGTAAAATACATCAACTGAGGATGCTTAAGCCCAGCACTGCAAGAGCACAGCTGCTAAAGGACATCACTGCTCCTTGGGTACTCTGCATGTCAGTCTCAGCACCTGGAAAGGGCTCTGTGTCCATGGTCTCATTTTTCAGATGAGGACAAGATCAGCAATTGTGGTGAATTTAACTGGACTGTGTTTTTGAGGAGGAGGACTATTCAAGACAAAAGCAGCAGCTGAAGGAAATGAGCTATCCTTTTTTTATTTGTGCATCTGTAGGATTCACTACCCAGGAAAGGAAATTATCTCTAACATATGATATAATGATGAGCCTATGGTTAGGTTTGGGATCCCAAATGCCGGAATAGAAGGCAGCCTAACCACTTTTTCAGTCATCAGTTTTCATCAGCTGCAAACTGGATTTTGTGCTGCTCAGCTTCTGTCTCTGGGTGGATCTGAGGCTCTGCACACTGGAAGGATCTCAAGGCAGATCTCCAGCCCACTGCATTTTCAAAGAGTTAAAGCAACCACTTTAGCTGACAAATGGAACACAAAACACAAGAGATGGAGGGAGGAAAGGAGAAGAGTCCGAATTGCAAAAAACATTTAGTAATTCTTCCCTTTGACATCTATCTTCTCACTACGGGCTGATGGCTTCCTGTCATCTTTTTTCTTTTAGCCCACTTACGAAGACAGAAATGTCATTTCATCTCTGAAAACAGTAGAATGAGTTGCCCATACATTGGCCAGGTGTTGTAACACTGCCCAGGGAAGCCGTGGAATCCCCATCCCCAGAGGCAGGTAAGATGTGTGGACACGGCACCAAGAACGTGGTTTGGTGATGGGATGCATTTTGCCAGGTTGTGGTTGGACTCGATTTTGGAGGTCTCTTCCAACCTATATGATTCTATATCACAAAGGGCAAGCAAACCATTCCAACTTAAATAACCTGAGAAGTGCAAAAAACCCCAACAAAACAAAGTCCACCATCAACCGAGGACATTTTCTGCAGCTTGTGGCTCATTACGATGCTGAGGTTTCTCCCATTGTCCTTGGACATTTCTTCCCTCTCTCCTTGTCTGCTTGCCAGTTTCACTCAGACACTCATTTCAGCACTGTGAAAGGCTCTTCATTTTATAGAGCTCTTTCATGAAAGATGAAAATTCAAATATGTTATAATTAGCTGCAGATCCGCATAAGTCAGTATTATTGCATCTTTTATATTAGATCTGATTTTTTCCCCCACAAATGTGTGTCAGATATCAGAGCAGAATGATTAACGATATCAAACATAATGGAAAGATTAAGCATTGATGCAGGAGGGTTGTTCAAGAGGAACAATTTTAACTTCTCTCCTCTCATAATTTATTTTTGTCCTGTACAGCAAAAGAAATCTGAAATGGAAAATAAAAATGCCTTGTATTACCAGCAAGAAAAAAAAAAAAAAAGAGAGATCTGATTCATGATTGAATTCTTCATTCAGTATTCATTGGTGGATTAAAAGCCAACTCATCTTAACAACTGGCACTGAACAACACGGAATATAAAAGCCTGGGGACTCTGTCCTGCTGAATAAATGTGGAATCATCTGCAGCAGCTTTGAAGATAAGTGCAATTCAGCAACAAAAGATCTACCCCTCCTTCTGCAATCAGCTCTGATTCAGCGTGTTTCACCAAGCATCACGGAGTTCCCCTGTGCTAACAAGCTCTTCTGTGGCACACTGAAGTCACCTCATTCCTCCCCCATCACTTGTTTGTACAGTTACTCAGTTTGCAAGCAGCAGGGTGTGTTAAGGAGCAGCACCTGACACAGAGACACAAAATAAGGAATTTTGAGAAGACTGGGAGACATTTCACCTCCATCAAACGTTCTGTGCCTGGTGCAGCAAACCTTCACTACTAGCAACTTCTTCCCACCAGCAGCACAGTACTTCCAGGCCTTTTTTTCTCCTATGCACATAACAGCAAAGTGACTCCACCAGAAGCCCCCGACTTTAATTTGCTGTCAGCACAGACGGCTGCAGTTTGCATCATTCTGTTCAAACAAATACTGAGCTACATTTCCTGTTGCAATCATCATTACAAGCTTCATGGCTCCCAACTACCCAGTCATTCTTATGTCAACACAGGAATATTTACTTCAGTTGCTTGAAATGTGCAACCTGGAAATGAGGAGCCGTGCACAAGAAAGCACAGCAAAGACCCAGAAGTTCTGCCTTCTGTTGCCTGTCACCAGAACACGTTTTGGAAAGGAGCTGAAGGGTCTGCTACTGAGTCAAAGCCTAGTCTTCAATTGAGCTGCAGTGAAAATCAGTGGGATTTTGCAATTCCCAGGCACAGGGATTCCGGTTTGCAGACCTTGCTCTACAATCACAGCCAAATTCATTCTTTTCAAATGCTCCAAAATAGAGACAGTGCTCTCTACTACTGATTTATCAACTTATTTAAAATAGTGGCTTCGTACTCTGTACTTTTTTATAACATTTGAAATGTACAATTCTTCAGAGGACCCCAAGAAAATAATTAGCAGTACTTTCAAAGCTTTCAAACGCCTTCAGCAAGCAGCAGCCGGGATAGCAGCTCTCTTAGCAGTAGGAAATAAAGAAATACATGTTTGAAGTCTGCTTCAGCTGAATAAAAACAGAGAGCACAACTCAGCTGGAGGAACTGGGACATTTGTGCTGATGAATCCCGGTGTCTCCAAGGGAAGGAGTGAACCGCCTACAACTTCCACCTGCAAACCCGTGGCCCGAGGGGCAGAGCAGCCTACTTTGTTTCTCCCCTGAATCACGTCTCCTGCGAAGATGAGTCAGCCCAAGAAATCTTGGTTGCAAGAAAACACGTCGCTTTTCCTGTAACTTTCCCTCTGCAGTTCCCCATCTTGCAAAAATGTGAACTCAGAGTTCTGCTACAATTTCCCCTCATGCACCAGAAGAAACAACAGCCTGTCACATCTAGGCAGGCGGCTTGCCAAAGGCTGAAGGCCTGCCTTTCCCCCCAGTGCTGAAGGCACGACCATGAGAGCAGCAGCCTTGCACAGATAACTCCATGGTCTGCATCACACAAAGTGATTCTTCAGGCTTCTTCCAAGCATTTCTGCCTTGTCTCAGTCCTTCGGTTGGCTCCCCAAGGCCTCTACCAATGGAGCTCGTTGGTTAAGTCATATAAAAGGAGTCTTAAGTAGAGCATTCTATTGAGGTTTGAGTTTTTGCTTTAAAATGCAAATGGCTGGCAGTGAATTCCCTTTTGGGATTTAAGAGCTGAATTTGAAACGGACAACGATGATACGAAAATCTACTTCAGAAAGCATTGCAGGATGAGTAATGTAACATTTGCTGTATGAATACAGGCTTCTCTGGTCAGCCAGACAGGTTCATTTATTTGCATGTTAGTAATTTCCCTCTAAACTGTTTCTGACAAAGTTTGTCCTCATCATCCAGCCCGGTGCAGCCCCACAGGAATACAACAAGGAAAAGTTGTCCACGTTTTCTATTCCATATATCAGCATGTTTAAATGTTTCAGCATCCTATCAGCCCACAAACACCTCCCCTCCTTAAGAGCTCTACCCAGACTGGAGACGTAACTGTGTGACAGACCTGTTTGCCAGCTCCTTCATTGGCCAGAAAGGCTCCAAATCTCCTCAAGAAGGCGTCTCTCCAGGAGAGATCTTAAATCAATATTTATTTACCAATTTCCTTCTTCCCAGTTTGCTTTCCAGGAGAAAAAATAAACATATGATTATGTCCTTACATCAGTTTATGCTTCAGGACAAACATCTCCATGTGTGCATGCAGACACAGCCCTACAGCCTGATGCAGACCCACAGGATGTGAAGTGCCATAGCCTGCATTTAAAATCCAGGTTAACTTCACATCCCATTCCTTGCACAACCAGGCCTTAAGGAACTGAACCAGCTTCCTTGTATTTGCTCTGTCTTCTGGAAAATATACTTTTACATAACCCTTCAAAAGAATTCCCTGCTATGCACACAAAAACACACCAGTTTTAATGAGCCTTACACCAGCACAGAGTGGAACTGTGTCATCATGATAGGAAACCCACAGATCACATCTAAAAGGGAACGGCAGACTTTCTGGCCTCTGTTCAGAAGGGCCAGACCGTGTGATTCAGTTAAAGGACTAGAAATTATTTGGATGGGGGTATTCTTGCTTTATCTCTGGCTAGGAAACACACGTATGGGGAAGGAGAAGGAGCAGCCCATGGTTCCCCAGCCTGATCCCACAGCCATTGCTTGAGGGAGATCCCTGGGCAGGATCAGCAGTTGGATGCCTCCAGCAGCTCAAAGCCCAAACAGCAGCAAATAACACAAGTACTACTTCAAGCTTTTCCTCCATCTACACAGGCAGAGACAGGATATATCAAATACTCCTTTCTTGCCCTTCTTTTGTTGCCCTGCTTCTCTGCACGCTGTCCAAGTTTCCCCAGCCTCTGTCCCTTCTTTTTTGTTACAGACTGACTTCAATCAAACCCCAGATCTCAAAGCCCCCAAACAACCAACAAAGAATGTATTTCAGCATGCTAAATTTGAGAAGCCACAGTAAGGGCTGTGGTATAATACTGTGATATCACTAACAAAGAACTATTACTGCATTGTGAAGGAGAACAGCATCTGGCACAGGACAGGAAATCGTTTACCAAAGAAGAACCCAAGAAGTACAGCGATGAGAAACAAGAATGAAATGAGTTTATGGCTACAGACATTGTTGTGTTCCTTAGGGGTTCTCGCATTAGGAAAACGTTTCTTTAAATCCTGGGAAGGAAAAACACTGCACACGTTGAGCCTGGTTTGCTGCCTTTGACACAAACACTTGCCAACAGCATCTCAACAATTGCACGATTCACTATAGAGAATCTCATTGAGGAAGAGCCCTGAATTCTGTACAGCAGAGGGCTCTTTCATTCATTTCTATTTTCCATTTATTTTAATCAACCAATATGTCAGCTGTTAAAGAAAACCCGATGAAAGAATAGGGAAGGGGATGAATCCTCAATAGAGCTAAAAATACCGAGCTGTCTTTCAGTCTTAATTACACTTTCAATGTGTTTTTGCAGGGTTGCAGTCGCTCTATTTATATGAAATAGTATTTTGTAAAGTATTTTTGCATGCTTTCTACCGCCACTGTAACAGAAATGGATCAAAGGCAGAGATAAAGCAAAGGCAGAGATGCAGTTGGTGAGATAATTGCTTTGCTTTGGTTCCACATTTGGTGTTGTTTCATTTAGCTTTGAGGATGGAAGTTGAACCCAACCCTGAAAATAGGAAAGGAAATGAGTTTGAAGCCCCAAATTAGAAAGCATTTTCTTTACACACTTACTGCAAGTTCTGTTTGCTTCCATCCCACAGAAGAACAGCAGGTTTATGATGGCTCACAACCTTTGTTCACAGTACCTCCAATAAGCTCCAGTCCCTCTGAGGGCATCATTGACCACCACAATTACTGCTTCACCCACCCTGAGCTGAATGCAGTAATTCTGTGCCTGCAAACTGGAGTGATAGAGGCAACGGAGCTGCTTTGAGAGCTGGAAGCCCATGGGGCAATGTGGAGATACTGCTGTGATTAGCAAGGTGCTCGGCAGATTAGCAGCAGGGATGCCTGAACTTAGAGATTAGAGATAAGTTTTATCCTCACGTGCTGCCTACATGGTCAAAAAATGCTCCTTCAGTAACAGCTCTGCTTACCCAGGTCTGGAGTTGGCATGGGGTGAGCACTGACTTTCCTTTCATCGAAAGGTGGACATTACAGTGGAGTAAGATTTAAACACATCCAACATCTTCAAGCCACAACCAGGAGCTCAAAACCCAGCCAGTGCTACAGAGAATTATTTGCCCATTATTACAATGCCTGCAGTGCCCAGATAGCATAAGATGCCCTGGAGAAAAAAATACCTTCTGATCCAGATCAGCAAAACAGCTATCAAACCACCTCCTGCACACTCTGTTCCTTACTGCAGCTCCCTGCTGTGCTCAGGGAGGCACCTGGTTCCTCCTCCACCCTCTCCTTTGTGCCCTGCCCAGGTGCAGAGCAAGGAGTCCTCTCACTCAGATACCCCAATACCTGGCAGCCACCACCTCCAGCTCCTGGAAAGGGCTTCTGAAAGCTTGGCACATTGCTTCTTGCCCCCAGTCAGACATTATGGAGCAAAAGTATGCATGACAAATAAAACAAGAACAAAAAGATTTCTCTGAGCTCAGAGCTGCTGCCATTTCACGTGCTGCAGCTGGGAAAAAGGGCTTCCAAGTGTAGGACAGCCTGCTTCAGCTGCAGTGCCTGAGAGGCTTCACCTCCTTGGTTCCTGCAATGGACACTTGTGATGATGTGAACATACACAACAGTCTGGGAAAGCAAGAGCCACAGCCTTAACTCTGCATGCAAACAGCTTTGGGGCTGGGAGTTTCCAGCACTTTGAAGTAGGGTGGGATGATTTGATGAACTTGGGTAGGAAGAAATGAAAACAGGCAGCACCAGCAGGTTTCCTCAAAGTCGTGCAGAGAAATAGCAAGCAGAGGACAGGGAAGGGAAGGCAGGCTCTGCAATTCATTACTGAAATCAACACAGACACATTTCATTACAAACTGTTGCATTTGAGGAGGACAGCAGGACTGTGAAATGGCTCATTCAGCTTCATAGGATGTTCCTAAACGGAACAGAACTTATCCAGGAGATGAATGCTGCCTAATCAGACTGATCTCATAAGTGTAAAGTGACCAAATGATCTCAGATGCTTTCCTGTCCTGTGCCTTCCTAAGTAGCTCAGCACTTAAACCAGTGCCTTCCAGGACAATCCAACCACGGCAGCAAGGAAGACATCTCAGTTTAGAAATCAGCTGCTCTTTGCACAGGCTTGCAGCTGGCAAAGCCCTCCATCAAAATGATTCCAAATTTGCTTTAGGAAATAGCCCTGATATTTCTATGGTGCTCTTATTATGCAGTCAGATCCACACTAAGCAGGAAATTTTAAATCATTTTGAAAACAAGGGCTCAAATTCAGGGTTCCTTTGGTAAAACTCTCAGCACAGATCCATCCTGAGCTCTCACCACAGCCTGTTAGCTTTAAGAACTGCCTTCCTGAGCAAATGGAGTTTAGAGCACTGTGGAATATCAGTTCTACTCTGACAGCAAAACTCTTAATACAGATTTCCAGGAGGGCTCCTGCAAAATTAAAGCAGAGCAAACCCAACATGATGCAGGACACATCAGCACTCTCAGCTGGATGCACAGCAAATATTTTATTGTGAACTGCAGCATCATGCTCTAGCAAGCAAATCCTGAATTTTTCCACTGTATGCAGGCTGAGGTTACAGGAGTTCAAAGCAACAGTTGAACAATTCTGTAATAACAGAGAAATGCTAAGCACTGACAGAATTGTTTGAAAGAATGAATGCTTGCCTTACCATGTAAACGCATTGCTTTGAAGAAAATACCTCTGCCTGGTGTTTGGCCAGGTGTCTGGGCACACCTGGGATACAGAACAGTTGTGTGCACACAGCCAACAGAGCTTCTCCTACAATGGAAAACAACAAGGAAAAAAAAAAGGGGGGTTGAAATAATTGGGTTATGTTCCATTCACTACACTGAAAGATTTCTGGAGAGCAGATTAATATGTTATTGCTTTGCAGAGCACAGTATCCCAGTTCCTCCTGCAATGCCATTTGTCTGAGGCACACTGGGGGACCTGCCAGCACTCCCAGCTCCGGGCAGCTCTGCACTTCCCCCATTGCAGCTCATTGCCGTGTTGCTCCTGCTGGCTGCTAGCAGGAGTTTCCCTTTGGAGCCGCCTGCACCAGGGCAGAGGCTGCAGCTCAGAGCTTAACTGCTGTCTCAGATGATGCCATTTTTCTTTTGTCAGCTTCAGAAACAAGGCAGCGTTGAACTCTGGCAAATCTTGGCACTCGCTCTACGTTTACCTCATTTGATTCCTACTGCTCCTTTAATGCCCTTGTTTTCCAAGGCTCAGGTATGTGTCTGTAGTGTGGGTGGAATATACTTACCTTTCCAACTCAGTTCAGTTTCAAAACATCCCCTCCTTTACACCAATCAGTCACCAAAGCAAACATTTCTCTTCCCCTGACACTACTCTCCACTTGAAGGACACATCCCACTGCAAAGAACTGCTCTGCAAAAACACTTTGAACGTAATCCAAAGTGACATCTAAATCAATACAGCCCCATGCTGCTGCAGGTGTCTGCTTGTGCAGATCTCTCTGCAGGGTCACTTATTCAAACAGGACACTGCAGTCTCAAATACCAGAGATGCTGATAGCAGTACAACACCACCAGTACTGAAAAGGTTGTTTTCCTTGCACTGAACAACAAAAATCCAGAGCCCTCTGGGAAAGCACCAGCAGTGGTTTCCTTCTCAGAGCTCAGATCGTTTGATCTTGGGGAGAAAAGGTAGGGGAAAAACTTGAAAAACAGAGTAAGTAAAAACCATAGCCTAAGGGCACAGAATAAATAGACACAAATAAAGCACACAACTGCTTCTGAAAGCTTAAATGGTGATTTTAAAGCACCCGTGAACTTTCAACAGAAAATGAAATGCTATGTCAAAAGAAATACTGCACTAAAATACAGCCTAGGAAGCACAAAAAAAACCCACAACGCTGCACTAAAAACAAGACCTTACCTACAGCAAGGCCTGCAGCACCAGGGCACCTCTCACCTGGGGCCGTTTATAAATGCCAGCATCCCCACCCCACCACCCACAGGCCCAGGTGCTCTATATAAGCAGAGCCCTGGGCTGCCCCTCCCCACCTGCATGGATCATCCTGTAAGAACAGGGCTCTGGTTTGTGGCTGTTGGTTGGGGTGGTGGGTGCTGTGCTTTGTTTAGCTTTATCTGTCCTTATGAGGCTGTGCTGTAGCCTTGGGGCTGCTCTGTTGCTGTACCTCTGACCTGCTTTATGGTTTTGGCCTTGTTTGCTGCTCTAGGTATCTGGATTCAGGGTGCCACCTTCAGTCAGGCTTGTTTTGTCTGGGCTCCTTGGGATGGGGCTGTGGCTGTTGAATGCTTCTGCAAGCTCAGAGGTGTGTCCTTTCCCATAAGAGCTAAAGACTTCACGATGGGAGCCCTTCCCCTTAAAACTCAGTAGGACTTTGTGAAACTGCTTCAAGGAAGAAATTGTATGGCTTGGAGACTTGTTTTCAAACTCTCAGTTATAGGATTCTACTAGAGGGGCCAGTAAGACAAAGTAGAGAACATACTGTACAAGGAGAGATGAAAGGAATGCACACAGCTTAACAAAAACAAATCATAGGAGAGGATATGACTGCTGTCTATAAATACATGGGGAGAGTAAACAGTAGAGGGGAAAAAAAGAAGTCCCCTATCCAAGCTGCATAAAAATCTTGGCGTAAGAACAAATAAGCAGAAATAAGCCTTGAAAGAATTATCCTTATTTGTCCTCAGTGCCACTTTGTTGTCTCCCAGCAAAGGTTGCAAGAGTGAAAGTGCCAGCTTCAGCTGAGAGGAAACCTGCTCAGGTGCTGCACTGCTCAGTCTGTGATGCTCAGCAGCTGGGGGCCCTTCTGCCTCCCACACCCATGGAAGGATCTGAAGTCCTCATTTCTGACCATGTAAGGAAGAGTAACCGCTCGACTGATATTTCTGTCGTGATCCATATTGAAGTGATTAGTGGGTTTTCCCCAGGCACAGTGCTTATTTCTGCTGGTTGTCAAAAAGCCTGCATAAATAGTACGAGTACCTAGATTATCAGAGGGGTATTAATGCTTCTGTGGAGGCATTAAACACAACTTAGCCACTTTGCCCATCTGGTCGTCTTTCATAGCTGGAAGTAGCAGGGCTGGCTCTGAGGGATCCCCCTCCCAGCAGAGGTGGCTCAGACTGCCTCCATCACCTCATCACCCCCTTTGAAAAACAGCTGTCAGAAGGATGTGTTTTAATAAATCCAGGGCTGGACAAGGGGAAATACTCTGGGAAAGTGAAGTCCTTCAGATCTTTCACAGTTCTTTAAAGACTCTGTTGTGATGCCTAGATATGGTGTTAATTCTAAGAGATAATATTTGACTTTTATTTCTGCTCAGCTTCTAGCAGACTCAGAAATATCAAAAAGCATCATTAATAGTTTTGAGTCATCCCAGGCTGCTTAATGGGGAGGGAAGGAAAATAGCCTTTGGTTACTTAGCAGTTGGCACAGAGTTATCTGCTGCCAATGAGAGTGCATCAACAGAACCAGACACAGGGCAGGGGCGACACAGGGACCAGAGCAAAGCATCAGCAGGGCCGGGTTCTGTCCCCATTGTAGGGCTGCTCAGGAAGGAGGACATAGGGATCCATTACCAGCAATCCCAGGTGAAGGGGCTGACCTGGATTTGAAGCTGAGCTCGATCTGCACAGTGCAGATTTCTGGGAAATGCTCCAATAATTAAAAAAGTGAAGAACGACTCTGCTGCATTGGTGTTCTGTGCGTGACGTGGCCTGCATGCGCTGCTGCTGTGCCTGTGGGATCTGCTGAACTCAGATCTGGAGTCCCTGCCAGAGGCAGCAGGCAGGCACTGCCATAGGAACAGCTGTGTTCTTCCTTACTGCTGTGTTGGCAGCTCCATCCCAATTCCTGTATCCAGCATGGCTTTGTTACATAGGTCCTCATGGTGAACTGAAAAGCTTCCTTTTCCTAGGAGTTAGTGCACATTTCTGTGAAGTGCACAGGAAAGCCCATTCTGGAGCACGTGAATTGTTTTGTAATTCACTTTTCTGCCTATGTTCATTAAATGTTGGGGAATGAATGACATTATTGTGGGTGCAGAGCAGCTGAAGGTAGCTGAACCGAATGCATGTGATGAAATGCTTTCTTTAATGGTACAAATTGAATTTACCTCTTAAGTCAAAGCAATCTGGAGATTATTAGGTAGATGCTGCTAGAACAGCCCAGCTTGTTTGGTGGAACTTTTCCGTGCTGAACGCAAAGGATAATTTGGCTTATTTAAAAGAAACTTTTTTCTGGAGGGAATGACAACAGGAGCACTTTGTTACACTTGTATGTTCTATTTGTATGTCTTGCATGAGGCAATCTTAATTACCTTTATTATGGCTTGCTCTAAATCAGTAAACTCATATCGTTACCTTCACCATGTTTCATATTCTCCAAGCAGAATGCAAAGTAATCACATTTCGGCTGCATTATAATTCAGAAGGTTCTAACAAACATTTTCTCCATCTTCTAGATTGGTATTTTAAATCAGCCTTGTGTGAGGGAAGTTCAGTGGGTGCTACAATGCACAGCCCAATTCCACACAGTTTAATTTGCAAGTCTGGATGCGAGTGCCTACTTATCATGCACAGATGTAGACAGGAGAGGTCAGTGGGGCCATCAGTCATGGCCTGCTTACATAACTCAGATGAGTTTACAGCACTCGAGCATTTTTCTTCATCTCTTTTTAATTTACATGCCTCTCAGAATGGGAGAATGTCACACAAAAATCAAATAACCTCAACAAAACGGGCAACCAAGAGGTGTGGGCTGAAGGAAAGCTTCAGAAAAGCTTTGCAAGAGGTCTGGAGGGAGATGGGGGGTTGCTGAGCATCTTTAGGGAGAAGTGGCCCAGGAAGCAGGTGGTTTGCCTTCTATGGCAAAAACTTGTGATGGTGCCTTTACTTGGCAAAAGGGATGGATGGGGGTGTTTGGGAGAGCAACTCGGGTCAGGCAGATGTTGGTGAGTAGATGAGATGGAGCTGCTGTGCTCTTCCAGCCGGAGGGAGGAGAGCACAGCCCTCACTGGGAGGAGCTGAGTGCACGCAGTGCTGTGTCCCCTTGCAGTGGCCGTGGGGATGACAAAGCAGGGAAGGCAGGAGGACAGCGTGCACAGCTGAGCAGCGTGCAAACGAGGTGGTGCAGAGATGGAGATGCAGACCTGATGGCCTGTGAGATGAGAGAAAGGATTCAGTGCAGGGTTACGGTGCTGTTCCAGACAACACAGGTGAATAGGGAAATTACTGGGACTACCTGTGAAGACTAGAAATAAATCAACCTAATGTGAAGGTTTTTCTCGCTCTGACAGTGTGAGGCCATTAGGAAAACAAAGAATGAATTAAATGTGGGAAATACAATGGGCATTACATCAGATTCCAGATACGGCAGATGATGAATCGGAGCAGCACGCCTTCTCTGCATCTGGCAGCTTGTTATGTCCTCTAAATGCCTGCCCTGTATCGGCCTTTCTAAGCTAAGGGAAGAAAATACCCATGAAGAACTTTCAGAACGTGACCCATGTACCAGGAAAGGACAGCCCTGAAGTCCTCCTACACTCTTCTGTGCTCAACTGCACAACCACAGGGTTGCATGGAAACACAACACAATAGCATGCTTGTATGCAAGTCAGTGCTGAAATGCTAGGGAGACTCATAGGAATCCCAAATAAAATAGGACAACTTGAAAATCTTTGTTTTTTTCTTTCTAAAATGAGTACAGATAGCTGTTGAGGAATATGGGGAATAAAGCAATTTTATTTGGTCTCATGTATTTCCTTGTGCTATTTGTTATCCCAGCATTTCAGCATGGTGTAATGAAATTGAGACTGGTTTTTATAGGATAAAGGGAGAAATTGACTCTATAAGTACAAGGAACTGCCCAGAGGACTTGAGCAGAGAAAAAGGTATAAGGAAATTGGGTAAGAAATTCAGCTCACTTCAGTTCCAAACATGTTTCTTGTGTAACAATTCAAGTCACTGAGTGTGAGTTAGAGAATTTGTATCTGATTTTTTCTTTTTAACTTGGTTGCTCATGGAAGGGACGTGTCAGTGCAATAGGGGCTGCTTTCTGTGCCCCAGTATAAAGGGCTGCAGTGGGGACTGTAGAGAAGTGGCTTGCACTGAGAGCTGAGCTTGCTGCAGTTCTCCAAGGGCAGAGGATGAAGACAAGCAGCAGAACCTGCCCTCCCCTGGTATGGGCTCACTGGGCCACAACAGGCCAGGTTTGTGTGTGTGCTTGTGCATAAACCGTGTGTGGAGCAATCTGGATTAAACTGAAGGATGCTCACTCATATCATCTTATTTAGGAAGTCTCTCCTAAGCCACTAGCTCACACAGTTTGCTGAGTGCATGCTAATGGAGAACAGGGACTGAGCAAAGCTGTATTTTTGCACGCTGCCATAACACAAACACCTCCTGAAGAAGAGCTGCAACAGGAGGAAGGCGATGAACCCCACCGCTGTGACCCGTTAGCTGAATTCCCCAGAGCGGTCAATCAGCGCGGCTCCTCCCCACCGCCAGAGGGCGCTCCGCCCTCCCTCGCCCTCCCAGCAGGGGGCGCTGCTCGCCTCCCCCAGTAGTGGGCGGAGCGCCGCGATAAGAAGAGAGCTCGGATTGGCGGGAAGGACCTCTGCGGAGCGGTGCGGAGATGAGAGCGGCGCGTTGATTGGCGGCGGGCACCCGGGGGGAGGGGGAGCGGTGAAGGCTTGGGCAGCGGTTCCCCCCCCCCCCCGTGGGTGGGCCCCCTCCTCCCCCCCCATTTGCTCCCCGACCCCCACACTTGGCCTGCCCCAGAGTCTTTTCTCGACGACTTTTGTGCCTCATCTTCGCGGGCGGAGGCGTTTCAGCCAATCAGCGCGCGCCGCCGCTGACTGTTGCCAGGCAGATTATGGTAATGAGGTCCGGGCGGCCGCCCCCCCCCCCCGCTCTGCAGCTACCATTGTGAGGTGAGGACAGGTGGGGGGGTTTGGGGCCGCAGCGGGGCCGGCGGCGGAGGCCGGGACGCGGCAACCGCACGGGACCCCCTCAGGTAACGCGATGGGACGGTCCGGGAGGGCAGCGCGGTGCGGGGCCGCCGCGGGGCCGCGCCGGGGGTTTCGGCCGCGTTGTTTTAGTCGCACCCAAGATGGCGCCCGGAGCTGGCGGCCGCTGAGCGCTGCGGCCGGGATAAACCGTTCGCTCCCGGGAGTGGGGGGGGGGGGGGAAAAAGGGCGCGGGGGTTCCCCCCCCCCCCCCCCCCAACCCCGCGGGAGAGGTACGGTCCGCTCCCCGCCCCAGCCGGGATCCCCCACCCGCCCGGCCGGAGGGAAAGGGGCTGCCCCCACCCCTGCCCCCCTCCCCGGATGGTACAGTCCGGACCCCGGCACCTCGCTACGGGCGGGGGGTGTGTATGTGTGTGTATGTGTGTGTGCGTGCGTGCTGCAGCCATCTTGTTCCCCCCCAGTGCTGTGGGCGCTCAGCCCCCCGTTACGGCGGGCCGCTCGCTTTCCTCGGCCCGCTCTTTAGCCCGGCTCCCCTCCTTCAGGCAGCCGGGCCTTCCCATCTCCTCTCCTCTGCCCGCTCGGCGCGGCCTTTCGCCGGCAGCCCCTGCCCCTCTGCCCCACTTCCCCCCCCCCGGTGCCTCCCTCGGTGGTTGGTGCTGTGTGAGCGTCCGTCTTGGGGGGGGCGGCGGGGGTCAAACTGAGGAGAGCGGCGGCGGGAAGGGGCGCACCTGCCCCTACCTGATTGGCCGCGTGCCTCGCGCCCCCGTTTGCCATTGGCTTAGAGAGAGGAGGGGGCATTGCGCCCCACTCCTCGGATTGGCTGCGGTGGGGCGAGGAGAGTATATAAGGGACGGGTGGGGGCACCTGCGGGCTTCAGCTGCCCCTTTGCGGAGCGGCTCCTGTGGGGTGGCTGTAGGGTTGGTGGGAAGGGCTTGGCAACCCTCACCGCCATGTTGGAGGTACCAAGGTGGGCCTGGCCAAGGGCAGAGCGGGATCAGCCCCCTGTTTGTGGCTCCTGCCGTGTTGGGTGCTCTGCAGGATAGAACGAGGGCCACGTGTAGCTTCTGTGTGTGGGCTCTGATAGCTGCCCACGTGGTGCTCAGGTTGGTTTCTGTAGCAGTGTCGGTGGTTGCCTCAGCCAGATGAGCTCCTTCTTGTGGGCCGTGGGTTGGCTGTTACGTGTGACTGATTTATTTCTTTATGGGGCCTCTTGCTTTCAAGGTTTGTGGTGTTGAGTCGCTGGAATTGCTCCTGTGTTGCTCTGGCATTGAGGAAGTGTTAAACTATCGAGTGAAAATGGAAAAAATGAGGCCTTGGGTTTTTGTCTTGTAGACCATAAAAAGGCAGCTGACCCCATAAAGGATTCATTATCCTGCGTGAGAAACTTCATGTTGTTTGGAGGCTGCTCGTTGTGGATCCCTGGAAGGAGCCTTTCCAAAGCTTAAAAACCTCCTTCCCAGGTCTTTTGTTTTTGAACCTGACCTTCGCAGCCGAAGGACTGAAATGAATGGGCAGTGTTTGCTGTTTGGTTATCTGCACGCAATGCTTCCGTCACATTAGTGCTGTATTCATGGTCCTTAGGGGCTTTCAAAGGACGAGTGAGCTCGGTGCTGCCTATCCCTGTGAAAAGCATATCAATATTTCTATTTATGAGTTTTGATGGCGATGGAGACTATATTGAACTTTTTCTTCTATTACTTCTTTCAATGATCGAATTTTCTTCCTCTTGGCCAAGTCAGAAGATGAAATGCTTGTGAATCAACTGATTTTACAAGAGGGTTATTGGGCTCTTGTGTTGTGATAAAGTAGTTGGTGGTCCCAAGCCTTGTAACACCTTCATTTTTAGGAGCAGTAAGGAGGTGTATTTCTCAAGTTAGTCCTAACACGAATAACTTGTCTCCTGGAATGTGATGCTTTTTGGCACTTTGCTACGTGTGTTCTTCTCTTGTGTGTGAGCTTTGTGAGCTCTTGTGTGTGAGTTTGAAATGAAGACAGCTTTATTACCTTGGTGTGGGATGAGATATCGATGTGACTGTTGTTATCTGATGGAATAACTGGCTGCTTGCTCTTGACAAGAAGTTGGTGTGAGGAGCTTGCTCTCATCCTGCACCTCTCTTTGCTGTTAACCTGCATAGGAAATCCTTAGATGAGCTCTGTTAATTTGCTTTGTAGTAAGCAGCTACTTTCAGTGCGTTTCTGACCACCTGCAGTTGCTGTCAGCTGTGTAAACAAAATTGTAATTAATTTATAAGTGTAGCTCATTATGGAGGCTGACTTAACGTTGTGGATTTTGTTTTGGCTTAAAGGAGAGCTGAGCTGTTTGCCACTTGTACTTTTTGTGTCAGTGCACCATAGAAAGATAAGCGGCCTGATCTGTTAGGTCGGCACCTGCGTCGTTCAGGAGGCCTGGTTTGTTCTCAGTTTGTCCTCTTGCACTTCACACCAGCAGTCGATCTGCAGCAGGCGAGACTTGGGGCTGCTTCTTAATGTGCAGAGAAGAGGTTTTGTCATTTGAAAGTGGTGATTTAATGCAGAGGAGTGGGAGAGGGAGGAAAGAAGCAGCACAGTTTGCAGGAATGGGAGCAAATTGCAGCTTTAAGTGGTGGTGGCTTTGGGAGGAGGAATAGGAGACGAGGGAGGAGGAATGGAGCTGAGTGTGGTGGTGTGGTTTTCAGTTAAAAAGGTGCATTTGCAACAGTGTAGGCGCAGTTTGCTACAGATGCTTCTTGTTACTCTCGAGGAAGTGCCTTCTCTGCTTTGTTCCTTTATCATTCTTCTCTGTCGTTTATAAACCAAATCAATTAAGTAAATGAGGTCACTACCTGGAGCAGCTGAAGCCTGAGAATTGTGGTTTATGGCAGTGGCAGATGCTGAGGATATCACAAGGACCTGAGAACACAAAACATTTGAAAGAAGAAAATGACATGAAAAATATAATAACGTGTTCAGAAAGCTGAGGAGGCGGAAGAAATCAATTATAGGGGTGACTAAGAAGAACATGTGTAGAAACATAAATTTTAATCCTGTCTCTCTTCCTACTGAGAACAGGAAGGACAGAGACTGTGAGAAACACTTGGTCATACAAGAACTGAGGCTGCACAGAAATCTCATGTAGAGAGGGAGCTGCATCTCCAAGCAGGTCTGGAGCCAGGTCTGTGCAGCTCTCCTGTAGGACGTAAATCTGCCTTGGAATTCACTTGCAGTTCCAGATGATCTCCTGTGTTTTGTGGGATAAACAGGCCTGTAGCTACTTATGTGCTACTTCCAGAGCATAGCTGCACCATGCTGTCATGGTATTGTTTTGGAGCTTGGGCAGTGCCTTCAGTACATCACAAGAGCCCTTTCATTGGTGCAGCAGCAGAGGGCTTCTCTTGGAGATCTGAGAGGCCTCTTCCATCTCATTGTGCTGTGATGGATGTGGTGCAAGGATGCAGCTAGATCAATTCATTATGTGCAATTTGAGGAAAGAGTGAGTTGGTGTTTGGCTGAGTTGTTCTATTTATTATATGGCTAAATAAATTGAAGCCATTTTTCCTTTTGTGGAAATAAATAATCTCTGCTGTCCCAGCCCTGTGTATGATTTCTATTTCTAACTCGCCGATAAAGCATAAATATTGTGGCTATATATTACCTCCCCTGCTTATTAACGTGCAGACAATGCACAGGAGCTGAGCTCCTTGAAACAATGTGTGTTTTTGATGAATGAGGATGCAGAGGAAGAGCCAGCAGTCGTGACTCAGTAGTCAATGAGGTTGGAACCCCAGCCGTGCTGCTGCAGTGGAAGCACCTCCTTGCCAAGGAACCTCAGGAAATGCAGCAACTCTGCCTTCTAGGCAAGCTGGGGTAATTAACTTAAGTGTGGGATATAGCTTTTGCAGGCACGTGTGATGTTCCTTTTGAGTATCATAAATCACTTCCATATTAAAAGCTGGAGGAAGACCCCGTGGTCATAAAACCCCCTTTTGTAGCAATCTTGCTGTCCTTGCATATGGTTAACAGTGGGAAAGAGTGGTCAGTGAGCTCAGTACTTAAAGAATTAAGCTAATAGCCACTGCTGTTATTGCTGCAGGGAACTCCAGTCTATATGCGAGCCTCTTTTACACTAGGGAGTAAATCACATTAGCTTTTTTTATGTGCCATTATTGTAAAGTGGCTTCTCATCTGAGATACTGCAGTGGCTTTATGACTCCCTGAGAAGGAAAGCAGGTTTCTCCCTTTGCCCAGCTTTAATGTTCCCCCCTCGCTGCCATCTCAAAGAAGGGACAAGGATGGATGTTTGGCAGCTGCTGGCTCCGGTGCTTCCTCAGCAGAATGCTCTTAATTGAACTTGGAGAGCTCTCTGCAGATGAAGCCTCAGGAGTTTTTGTCTGTATCTCCTGCATGGCCCAATGGTTGAAGGAAAGTCTATTCCCTAACAGCAGCTGTGTGAAGAAAATACAGGTGCTGTTGATCCTTTTTATGACTTTCAGAGCTGAACTTCTCTTTGCAGCGCTGCGTGGTTTCACTTGTCAATTTCTGTCAGAAATCCTTGCATGTCAAACAAAAAGAGCAGCTGCTTTACCTCTTCTGAGCCCTTTTCTCAAAGCTCCATCCCATTTCCAGCTGATGGGGTCACAGGGGCACCTCAGGGTGCTGTGCTGCAGATGCTGAGGCCTCCTGCAGGTAGGCGGTGCTTTCATCAGCACTTGCCCTTTGGGGCTGGATGGCTGCTGCTGAGGACAGCAAGGCTGATGAGGACGTTGGTGTTGGTGGTGAATGAGGTGCTTTGCCCTGAGCAGAGTTCATCCAGAGCTGAACGTGGCGAATGGGGAAAGCTGCTGATTTAATGATATGGCTTCAGATGCTGCTGAGATGGGAGAGAGGGGTTACAGTGTATTGTAGAGGTCAGCAGGAGTTCTCAAGTAAGGTTTCCACGGAGATGAAGAGCAGATCAAACGCAAAGAGGCTTTCCATGCAGAGGAGAGGCATCACCATTAATGAGCATTCTGGATTGGATGAGGAAGAACTGAAGATGAAGGCCATAGGTCTGTGGCAGCTTCAGGTCTGCAGTGGGTGTTAAGAAAAGGAAGGTAAATATGAGCAGCATACTGAAATGAACCAGTTTCCTCCTGCACAGGTTATTGGTTTACCTGCACTTACCTGGTGAGGCAGGCAGCTGGGTGTTCTGGTGCATAGGTGTAGAGGAGGGTTCTGTTCCTGCTCTGTGTCTGCTGACTGCACTCCAGATCAGATGCTTAGCAGCTGTGCTGAGGTCCTGTAATGATATGAAGTCATGGAGCTGTGCTATCATGCCACATTTGCACTGCATCCTGTTTTAGCCTGAAGTCTCATGCTTCTGCTAGGAAACTAACAAAGCTTGCAGCTAGACCCTGTGAGAAAAGTGCTTTTCTTTACAGGCATCTCCCAAAGTGCTCTTGTTAGCAGGGTTAATGTGGGCCTAACGTGCTCATTGTGGTTCCTCTGCAGCTAATTTGATAGGAATAAAGTGCTGAGGCTGTATGTGCTGAGCTGGACGTCTGTTGCTTCCTTGTGCTGCGCGACATCTCTGCTGATTGAAACCCACAGGGGAATCATTAAAATCTTGAGGCGCTCTGGCTGTCAGTGTCACAGCTGTAATGATCTTTAATGGGGGATATGAGGAAGAAAATCAGGTCATGCAGGATTAATTAGGGAGCGTCCTATGTAGAAGGACGGGAACAAAGTTGGTGGTGTATTTCTGTGCTCGGTGTAGGGAAGGTTCCTCAGGTGCCTGTTGGTGTCGCTGTGAGTGACTTTGGTGGTAACAGAACTGATAAGAAGTCAGAGATGGAGCAGTGGTGTAGCATCCCAGAGGGGTGGATCCCAGCCCTTATTTTGTAGTACAGAAGCTCAACAGATCCTGCAGCTCGTGTTCTCTGGCTGCTATTGCTACACAACTGTCTGCATGTATCTCATTTCTCTGGGAAACACCCATAGGTAATGGCACCATTCATAGAAACCACACCACCGAGCCTCTGAATTGGCTCATCCTGGCTTTTTTCCCTAACATTTGAGATGTGTTAATTTTCAGAACTAGGATAAAACTTGAAATTTGTGTATGCTGCTTTCTTTTCCATCTTTTTACTTATTTTTTTTCTGGTAGATATGAATCTTCACGTCTAGTTTTATCTATTTAAAACCCTTGTGGAACTGTGAGTCTCCTTCCCACTCAAGCTGTAAGTTATCTGTGCCTAAAAGAGCTGCTGGAGTGAGTCAGCAGCTGCCCTCAGACCTCCAGTGTTTGTGGTGGGGAAACTCAGCCAGAGCTCCCACTTGTTGCACCGTGTGGAGCGAGCCATTTCCGTACCTTTCTCTTCATTTAATCCCTGATTAATTTAATTGCATTCTTCCTAACGATGTAATTCTATTATTGTTATTTTAAAGATCAAAACAACAAACTGTGAAACCTTTGCCACTTATTGTTGTGAGCAATTAAGTATTGGTTAATTGATTAAACTACTGGCTGTTGTTAGTCCAATGACCTGAGCTGGCTCTTGTTTCTGACTGCCATTGCTTAGCAAGGGCTGTTTGGGATGAACAGAGCTGCACAAAGTTGGCAGGCAGGCATTCAGTTTGATGTGCAGTTGTTCAGGCTGTTGTTCCATTAACACAGCCCTGTTCCTCGGTGGTTCTGCAATCACCAAAAGGTCTGAACCCAATGGAACGAGGCGTGGAGTTCAGTGGAAGTGGGTGGATTAGATAGGATTAATCCTGGGATTTTCTCCTTAATAACGCAGCGAGAAGCCTTGAGATAGCAGGATGAAAGTGTAAGGATGGATGTTTCCCACTATATCAGAGCTTATGTGAGCTGTAATAGATAAGTTATGTTTATTTGTAATCGAGCCATGTTTCAGCACTCTGAAGGCATGGCTGGGTGCTCACTGTCCACTGCTGCAGTTCTTTTTTGCCATATTAATGAGATCTCCTAGCTAAAGCATAGCATGCAGGTGCATCAATTTCTTTCCTTTTCGGTGCCTTTTCTGGATGCCTCATAATGAGCCACAAGAACAGAGATAGCATTTCTGTTCATTTATCCCAGGCCCTAATGCAGTGTGAGCCCAATAAGTGAGAGCTGTGTGTTGTAGTGTGTTGCTCAGCATGAGACAGCAAATGCTGGGCTCTGGCAATGCCCAGGAATAACTTGCCCAAACTCTGTGTACGTGGAAGTGATGCGATTTCTTCTTGAATTTATTTCCACCCCCCCATATTCTGTTCAGTGATGTTTCTGTGCTGTTGATTTCCACGTTCTGGCTGAGGCCAATGGTTCAGTCAGTGCTCAGGTCTGCAGAGCTTATTCATTCGTGGTGAAATCAGCAGAAGGCACAAAATGACTGCTTTTTTTCCTTATCTTTTTTTAGCTTGACGTTGAGGAGCCAACTGCTGGCATTTATGGGAATAAAATATGACTAAAACAATTTGCATTTAAAATGCAAATGAATGAAAGCATCAGCAAGGAGCCTTCTGCTTTCTTCGTGGTGCACAGACAGGGTGCTGGCGTTGGATCAGTCCAGGGAGGCACTGAGTATAAAGCAAAGCTAACTGGAGTAACTGAGAAACGAAATGGGCTCAGCCTCTTGCTAATTCCAGGGCTGTGGATATTTAGTGTGGCATTGGAGATGAAGAACTGGGAAGGTGCTGAACCACTGACTGAATCAATAGCCAGAGCCAAAAAACAAACCCTTCTGAGATTCCCAGTGGCAGATTGAGAGGCCTCAGTAAAATTGCAAGAGGTGAATAAAACATAGCTTGAGAGCAGTTTGTCAGGATCTTTGGACTTGCATCAATTGGAGTTTACGTTTCATTATTCTTATTCTAAAAGTTGCCTTTGTCACATTACCTGAATGCCAACTGCCCTTCTGTGTGAGGAGAAGGCTGTGTAAGTGTGAGGCCAGCAATGCATCTCTGAATGCATCCTTTCCTGTTAGAAGTTTAATGTTGATTTTGGGCACAGTTTATTGCTTTCTGACCTTGTGTGTGCCAGCAGGACCACGTGCAGAATGTTCTGCTGCACGCTTGTGGCTGAGGAGGGATGTGCAGGAGGAGTTCAGTACCCTTCCGTGTGATGGCTGAGTTCTTCCCAGCTCCTGTTAAGGAGAAAATAATTAGGCAACGTGCTTGAGAATGGAAGATGAGAATGCCTGTGTTCATTAAGCAAAGCCTGCTTTATTCTGCAGTGTGTTGCTGTAGTGCAGTAGCTGGTAGCTCCAGCTCCCTTCCATCACAACAAAAATGGGCTGTTACACGTGTGTTTTCATATCTGCATCTCCTTTCCTTCTAGCCATGTTACTGAAGATCCCCTTCTCTTCTGGGAGTAGAAGCACAGTGAAGAGATGAATCTATTCAGCCAGACATTCCTCCAGTAGTTATTTCCCATCGTGGAGCACCACGGCAGGGAGGAGATGGACTCGAAGGAAGAAAGTCCTCAGGTGTGGCCTGACTCTGCTGAGCAGGACCAGAATGCTGCTCAGGTGACTTCTGCCTTGGTTTCTGGTTCTGCTGGATTAGGCTCAGTGTAGTGGCTTTGCAAGCAAATGTTCCCATTCAGTTGGTTTTTGTTGTTTTTTTATTTTGAAACTATCTGGAAACTCAGCTTGTATTGGAGAGGAAATAGAAACATGCTTGTAGTGATTCCAGAAAGTGAGCTGTGCAGACCACAGCAGTGAGCACACAGGCATTTGAAATGTATGAAATGAAACCAACCAGTAGCAGTATGCATTCAGTGTCCAAAAATAAATATATACGGTTGTGGGAAAGCAAAAGGATTAATGAATATTAAGAAAATATGTGGTCTGTGGCAGCCCATTCTGTTGGCATCAATTGAATCAGCTGGAACTGTGGGTGGACTTTTTAGGAAAGTAATACGATTTTTTCCAGTCAGACATCTGGGTGGTGGGGAAGAGAGAAATGTTAATTGTCACTGACTAATGTGGTCAGATTCTGCTGTGTGCAGCCAGTCCCTCCATCCCTGAGACAGTGCAGCTGAGAATGTTTAGAAGACTGATTTATTTCTTTGAATATGTTATGAAGGGAGCACTGCATGTCATTTGAACCACAAGCCAAGGAATCGTGGCTTTTCTGGTAACCAGCTTTGAAATTTGCAAAGAAAAGCAGCCTTCAGTAACCCGTGTTCTGTGCAGTGGGATCACAGTGCTGCTGTTTGCACGTGGCAGTTAAAAGGTTTGATCAGTATTTGCAGAGCACTCCAAATGTGAAACACTGCATGCATTTTTACTGTAGTGTTTGCATAAGGATTTATTGTATGGAATCAGTGCTTGGCATCCCTGGGGAGTGCCAGGTGTCTTCTGAAACAAACTAAAGGGTGAAATGAAGTAAATAAAATTTGCAGATGTGGCCTTATTTTATGTGAAAACACAGTGATGGATGTGGATACCAAAGCTAGGTTTACTACTATTTTTCTGTGCACTGAAAATGGTTTTCAACATATGAAAGGTGTCAGCAGATAAGTATGTTGCTATTACCACTGGGCTTAGTAATTCTGGCTTATTTTAGGTGACGTTTAGTCAAAATAAATGTATTTGCATTTGAACTGCCCTGGAGGTAACTGTTCTAGTAGCCATTGGAGTCACTGCTTCGTGTTTGCAGTTGTTTCCCTGTTTAAACAGGTGAATTGCCTACTGATGCTGTGTCTGTGCTCCACAGAAGCAATCACAAACATACTGTTGCTGTCTTGTGATAGCTGCAATCCTATTTCTTGAAGCAATAATCAAAGTTAATAGATTCTGCTAGCCAGTTTATCAAACAGAAAAATTTCTTGCAACTATGGAACCAGCTGAAGTAATTATCATAAATCCAGAAAGCAAGATAGAAAATAAACAGTGCATGTAGTGGCAATGCTGAGGCACAGCCTGAAGCAGGGATGGAGCACCTGGTGGGAAGGCAGGGCCAGCACAGGGCAGCTCAGGTGCATGCAATGCACTGAGTGATGGAAGGGCTGCAGCCAGGATCCACCCCTTCCCAGCCCTCATTTAAGATTGGCACTGGAGGGGAGGGGATTCTGCTGGAGATCCCTATATACGTGGGGCTGTTGCATTTGAGCAAGTCCTCACTTGCTGCATGCTAGGACTTTGCTGTTCTGCTGTCATTGCTGCTGCTTCCATTGCATTTCTGTGTACCAATAAATCCCATATGAAAGTTCAAATCGACAGTTCAAAGTTCAAATCCAAATGTTTTCTCTTACAAATTTTCAAGAGGTGTTCCAAAACTTGTTTGAATGCATGCTGTGTACCAGTAAGGTCTTGAGTTAAAATGCAGGGTAAAACCTGGAACCAGTGGTATTTATTACATCCAGATTTCTATGCTGCTAGTGTAATTCAGATGAGTTTATAAACGTATCTATTATATGCTGAGGTTTCTGTTGTTTTCCTGACACCTGGTTCGATATTTGGGGCATAAAGTGGTGGGTGCCTCCACAACTGATACGTGCAGCCGTTTCAGTCCAGGGTCTGTTTTTCTTGCAGGTGCACTTTGTCCCAGAAGCAGGGACGGTGGCACAGATTGTGTACAGCGAGGAGCAGGAGCGTCCCTCCCAGCAGGTGGTGTACACAGCAGATGGCACCTCGTACACCTCCGTGGACACCTCGGAGCACACGCTGGTTTACATCCATCCCGTGGAAGCTACGCAGGCACGTGTGGTTCTGAGCCCACCCCTCCCTTATGGCATCTAGGAAATAAAACAGGCTTGTTTGAGATTAAAGCCAGCTGCCAGCGAGCGGTGTGACTGCAAAATAGCAGGCAGTAACTCCTAACACTTTTATCTGCCCCTTGCTGAACAGGGACTTCATGCTGTTCGTTTCGGTCTGATGTGCAAATGTGGTAATCAAAGGATGTTGAGGCTATGAATTATGAAATGCTTGTTATTTCACTAAAGGTGGACAGGGTGGTAATTAAATCAAAAGTGTTTTTGAAAATGCTTAATAGTCTCTCCAGAAATTCTGCCTCTGCCTGTATTTGGTAAAAAGCTGAGAGATCTGTGTCTTCTGGAAGAGTCCTTGTTTGCGCAGTGCAGTTTTAATTATTAATTGTAACAATAACAGCCTTGCCTTTTTGCAGAGGATCCTGGTGACTTCAATCTAATTTTGTAATCTCTCTTCACAGAAGTTGTTGATTGCATAGGCCTCAGTTATTTTTCTTCATAATTATATGGAATATCAAAGCTTTTTTTTCCCCTCTGACAGAGCGTGTTTATATGGAGTTAATATAGCATGCATCTGTACCTCTGCATGGATAGACTTTAAAAATCCAACAAACAAACCCACGTAGACATGCTTCATCAGGGTGCTTTATGTTCTTGGACAGAACAGAGCAATATTGCTGCTAAGGGCCTGTATGTGACACTGCCAGCAGCACTGGCGTAGGCTTCTGTGGCATGATCTTGTCTCTTGTGCAGTTTTCAGCCATATAAAAAGCAGTTCCTATGTGGTGGGCTGTTCTGAGATAAGATACCAAGAGGATATCTCCCAGGAAGCTAATGACCAAGTGAATATGCAGCTCTCTGAATGTTATCACTTTGTCTAAATTAAAAAATGCACTATAGTAATGAGACATTATCTTGCAAAAAGCACCAAGGGAATTCTTCCCATCTCGTGCTTCAGTTTGCTGGAGCCAGACTGCTGTGTGCTCGGGTGTTTCAAATGTTGGCCAAGCAGGCAGGCAAGCTGCTGTCAGTGCTTAATGTTCTTCTGAGTTTTGCTCTTCTGGTGTAGCAGCTCTCCCAGCAGAGCTGTTCTTGAGGACTAGCATATGAATATTGGAGTTGTCGTGTCTTCTATTAAATGAAGGCAGACATCCTCACCCTACCAAATTCATGTGTAGGATGTGCTCACATCCACGTGCTCTCTTTTGAAGAGCTCTCTTTTGAACACGGAGGAAGAAAAATGAGTCTGCTGTGTTAACAGGCATGTTGAAAGCCAGCAAAGCAGTTGTTCTTACGGGGATTGCATTTTGGTGACAGAGCGATGCTTGCGTTGGGAATGATCAACACAAGGCCAGTTTGATAAACCTTTTTCACTTTGTCTAGACTCTGTTTACAGATCCATCCCAAGTGGCTTATGTCCAGCAGGATGCCACCACGCAGCAGGTAAGAAGAGATCGTTTTCTTTGGGCTTCAAATTATAAGGAACATCAGTGACAGAGCATAAAGAGCTTACTCTGAATTAGCAAGATGACAACCTTCAGTCGCTTACCATCTTCCCAGTGATGGTGAACAAAAAGCAGGTGTTGGTGAGAGACTGTTATCTTGGCCCTTCTGTGCATCAGTGTCAATAAAAAGCATGAATTTATTTTTTAATACATGTTCAACACCAATACAAATTTACTGTCCCAGATATCATGAAAAATCTTTCAACAGTATTGCTTGAAGTCAGTCAGCAGGCTGATACATCTGGCTTTATGTTAATGTCATTCTGCAATGACTGAGTTAGAAATTGTCCCCATACAGACTGATCAAAATACCTAGAAGCCCCTAAAAGCTTTCAGGGGGTAGAGATTGGTTTTGAGCCAAGCTCTCAATCTACCAGAAACTTCCCTGGAAAATAAGCATGGAACTTGAAGGAACTCAGTTGTTGGTTTATTTCTTTTTGAGGGATTTCCCTGGGTTGACATGCTTGTCTGTAGGAAGTGGTCTGGGAATAGAAATGCCCCTGGAATGGCACTGGTGTGTTAGATGTGAATTATCACCATATTGCTAATGCTATCATTACAGTGTGTATTGGCTGTCTTAGTGGAGAGTTGAATGTGCATTGAAAATAAAGCTGCTTGTTTAAAGGAGACCTAAACTGAGACACAGACTGGAAACTCTGAATGCCACAGAGCTGTGAGCTGCTTTTTTTGCTTGTCTTTTGAAGGTGTCATTTTGAATATTTTTGCCATATTAGTTTTGCTCCAGCAGAAAGCCAAAAAATTCTATTTGATCACCTCAAAGCTTATTCAGCAAGCTTTCCCAGTAAATATATGATGAAAGTGGGGGGATGGAATACTTACCTGCAGTGCAGGTGACTCTGACAGTAGGCTGTGAGCTGCTGCTCTAGTATGTGGAGCACCAAGGGCATCAGAAGTTCTTGTCTGTGTGTCTTCAGGCTGCCCTCCTTTCTCAGGCTGGCAGCAGTCCCAGCAGAACAATCTCATTATGGCAGTTATTACCTTTGCAGGTGTTTTTACATCAGCATTTCATGTAGGACATCCCTGAACAAAGGCATCTTTGTCTTTGGGAAGTTTTACTTAAAGAAAAAAAAAAATCTTTAAAATTTCCTTTTAAAATAATGCCTGTATTTGCATTGCCTGGAACTTACATGGAAATGAAAATTAGAGATGTTTGAGGTGTGATTAGCAGTGAGGAGTGCTAATATGTGGTGCAAACAGACGTGAGGTTGTATGAGCCTCTGGATGCTGGCACTGCTGAACAAGGATGCTGTTCTGTTGCCCCTTGGCATCCTCCATGGCAGCACTGTGCAGTTCAGCTGTGATCCTGGAGGTTTCTTGTTTGCTTTCATGCACTTCCCTGAAGTCTTTTTATTCTTTTTTTCCTGTAGGTTTATAAGCAGTTTCATAAATTACTTTTAATACATCTTTAAGCTAGATTTGAAGTTTTAAAACTATCTGCTTATGTTATGAATTTTCTTGTGTGCTCCTTTAGTGCTGGCATACTTCACTGTTCTCAGTTCTATCTGATATTTATTGTGCAGTCTGTAGTGGGGCAGAGGCTTTAATTTTAGCATCAAAGCTGTTTAACAGTCAGAGACATGAACTTGCAGCCACATAATGTCAACTGTGGAGAAGGATGGAAAGTCATGCAGTGTGCTGGCACGAGTGGCTGCATAGATAAGCAGAGCACCAAAGACAGGAGAGGTGATTCTTGAGAGTTCAGTTCTGCTTTATCACAGAATGAATGGGAACAGTGTGTGATAATGTGTTAATTTTCCTGTTGCTACACTAAGATATGGTATAAAATTGAACAAAAAATGTATGGTGTGGCCAAATAATGTAATAAAATTGTTGGAGTTCTCTCATCTTTGAGTGCTTGAACCTCCAACAAGGTCAGTACACCTCTTTGTGTTGTTATAATGTGTCTTGTTTACTTAAGAAGAAGGAATACAGATGAAATCAGGAGATGATTCTTCATTTTATTTTTCAATGGAGAAGGAGGAAAGTAAATTTGGAAATGGAAGAGACAAAGACCATAGTTGAGTGGTTTGCCAAGAGCTGAATGAAGAGCTCATCACGCTTGGCTTTCGCCTCTTTGAAGCCCAGGCTGGGTAACGCTTCTGCTTAAAGGAGTGGGACATGGGCTGAGAAGCTTTTCAGTTTGGGTTTTGTCTTTTCCTGTTGTCTCTGGATTTTTTAGGCTTTGTGCAAGTCTGTCATCCATACCAAAAACGTCATTGAAATGCTGCAGATTTTGACCTAGAGTCGGACTCCAGGGAGCTTTGCATGCAGGGCTCTGCCCGTGTACAAGTGAAAAATGGAAATGATGCAGTGCTAAAATGAGTGCCTATAATTTTAGGTAACTGTGCTCTTGCCTGCTGCTGCTCAGAGCATGAATCCCACCAACCTGTCTGTGCTCGGCAGCGTTGCTGAATCCCCCCAGCAAATGGCTCTGGAGCAGGGTCAACAAGCAGATAGAGTAAGTTGCCAGGCACCCTTTTCTTTTGAATGCAAAAGTACACTGATTTCATTGTCTCAGGTGATGAACTGTGTCTGAGTGATATGGGAGGAGATGCAGAAAACCCTAGCACAGATTTGTCCTGTCTTCATCTCACTGTGGAATGTGTTATTTTCTCGAGAGAGAGATCATATCTGATACACAGAGAAACCTCATCTGAGGGTTGTTTTGTTTTGAGCAAGCACCTTAAGATCCTTGCTTTGAGAAACAAAGTTAACAGTAGTTGTAACTCTGACTGTCACATAGGACCAACATCCTCTGGGTGTCCTTGCCAATCTCTTGACAGCTTTACTGTGTTTGGTGTTTCTTGTTCCCTACCTGAGAAACCTGTGTAGCAGATGGATATTCAGTGCACTGCATGTTGGTTAAAATGTAGGGGAAGTCAAGGAAAAAAATCTTTAAAATAGTGAGGGAATAAAATAGTCTTGGTGTGATCTCCTCCCTCATTGACTTTTTTTACACATGTGTTCTGGGGATTGTTTTCATCTGATTGTATGATAGGAGAAAAAAAATGTACTGAAGTTCAGGGTTTGACAGTTTGTACAAAACAAGTTGAAATACAGCTTTAGGCTCTGTGTAACTTCCAGAGAGCTTGGACTCCATTGCTGAAACTTTTCATGAACATCCAGACCTTCTGACTTCAGCTTTTTCTTCCTTGAAGTCAGGCCTTGCCAGAGCTGTCCTGAGTGACTGTCAGCAGCAGGGATTTCAAGCATCACTCAGCATTCATGTATTGTGTAGCATCACTTTCCTTCTTCCTTTCCCTTACCAGAGAAAGCAGAAAGGGTAGGCTAGCAGGAGCCCTCATTGCTTGTTTTTGTAAGAGTGTTTTTCCTTGTGAACCAGTTGTGATTGCTTTCTGTGAATTCTGTCTTCAGGCATCGTTACCGGTGCATAACCAGGTGTTGCCTCCTATGGAGGCAGTGGATGGTTCTGACCCTCTGGCACCGCTGCAGAATCAGATGGAAAGGATGGAAACAAAAGAGGAAGACGACGAGGACGAAGAAGATGATGAAGATGGGGAAGACACTGACATGGATGAATGGGATCCTGATCCACCTCGACCGTTTGATCCCAATGATCTGTGTAAGCATGTGAAGTAGTATGTAGCTTTTCAGCTGCCCTTTCTTTTGCTTTCACCAGGCCTCTACTAGATGGAGTCAAAGATCTCTCATATTTTTAGCAGTAATAACTGAAGCCCTTTATATCCAGAAATGTATGCTCATGTTGGGCTTTGTCACGTAGAAGGCAAAGTGAGATAGTTCTTCATTTTGTGGGAGGCCACCCTCCCTAATCTTTTAAAAGACAGGCAGACTATTGGAATGAACATTCCTGTATCTGAGACGAAGATGCTCAGAGTGATAAGGCTGTCTCTTCTGAGCTGGTGTGTGAGTGTCTGTCTGACAGTCATGTCCTCTCTGACTTTGTGTTGTAGGGTGTGAAGAGTGTAATAATGCACATCCCTCCGTGTGTCCAAAACATGGACCTTTGCATCCGATCCCAAACCGGCCTGTGCTGACCAAGGCAAGAGCCAGCCTCCCCTTGGTGCTCTACATAGACAGGTTTCTGGGAGGAGTCTTCTCCAAAAGGCGTATCCCCAAACGCACACAGTTTGGACCTGTCGAAGGACCCCTGGTTAGACAAACTGAGCTCAAAGACTGCTATATCCATTTGAAGGTAAGGGTGTGCGAGAGGAGAGGAATTTATATTTGAACTCTGATTTTTGTGAATTTGAATCAGTGGCTGCGACTTGATCAACTGCTTCACTGGACGTGGGCCTGTGTTGCTTCATTTCTGAATGTAACTCAGAAATATGCAGCTTGCTTTGGCTTCAAATCTGTCCTTTTATCAAGGAGGCAGTAATCATGATGAATATTCTAACATTGTGGTGTTACGATGTATAGGACTTCAAGTATGCAATGCTGTGAATCACTGTCATGTAGGCAGAAGCAACGTGTAGACATAAAAATAGTCTGAGGATGTTTTGCAGCCCTTATTTTGCATCATGCTGTAACTTATTTTGTTTTTTCTTCCTTTCCCTTCTTCCTCCCCCAGGATGTAGGGGAGAGGAGAGATTTTTCTCTCCCGTTCTCCTTGCCAAGTCTATTGGCACAAGATAAACTGGGTTTCACTAATTTCTATTTCTTGTTTACTGGCTTGATCATAGGAGTTACTGTAGTATTTGCTTGATGTATGGTCCACAGTCTTAACAGCAGTGGTCAGTGTCTGACTAGGAGTACAGACAGGTTCAGTAACAGATTCAGAAGGTCATTTGAAGAAGTGGGTTTTGTTTTTTTTAACAGCTTGAGGCACTGAGAGGCCTGAAAGAGAAGAAGTGGGTGTGCTAGTTAGAAACATCAAGCAACATCTGCTGTGTCTGCTGCTGAAAGTTCAGCTTCTTGTGCCTCAGTCACAGCTGTACATCACATACTGTGCCTGACTCTAATCACTACCTGTGTCTAAGTATTTTCTTGTGTACTGCTTGTTCTTGGATCCCCATTGGCAAAGAGATCAGCTATGTGCTCGTTGCTTTTCTGATGTAAATGTTGTGTAGTCACAGTAGACTTTGTTTAGAAATTGGAATTCTTTCAAATCTGCTGCAAGAAAGTCATGTGTAACTGATTCTTATTACAGGTGTCTCTTGATAAAGGTGACAGAAAAGACAGAGATTTACAAGAGGACCTGTGGTTTGAACTTTCTAGTGAGGCTCTTTGTAACTGGATGATGTTTGTGCGTCCAGCTCAAAACCACTTGGAGCAGAACCTGGTTGCTTATCAGTATGGCCACCACATTTATTACACAACCATTAAAAACGTGGAGCCCAAACAGGAGCTCAAGGTATGGCATTGCTCGTATTTGTGTGCTTACAGTTTCTGCTGATGGAATCAATTTCAATTGCTACCTAATAAGCACATCTCCAAGAGCCAGAAATGATTGCTGTAAATAATTGGAGCATTTTTTAGGGCTTTTTCCTGTGATAAAGCACATGGTGGCCTGAATCAAATGTCACTGAACTCAGCAGTCAGCCACTTACGGGTTTTAAATGAGTTTGGCTGAGACATAAAATGAGGAAGCTTAAAATTAGAGCATGTAAATGATTTGCTTGTCACTGTCATGCTTTACACTGCATATATTTTGCTGATGCAATCTAATTTTTATTACAGTAGTCTTATTCTTTTTAGTTCTGGATGCCCTTTCCAGTTAGTCCTATGTGCCTTTGACATGTTTTCTGGTGCTTAAGTGAATGTGGTCTTTCACTTTACCTGGCTTTCCTGGAACTTTTGAAACTTTGCATGTGGAAAGTGATAAAGGATGTTGTGACTGCTCTGTGAGTGACTTTTTGTTCCCTCTAAAAATGTATTGATTACTTTGAGCTCAAAGCAGCATGGCTGGCTGAGACAGCCTTCCTTCTTAACATCATCTGGGGAACTGAGGAGGTGACAAGGGAAAAGCTAGTGTCAGCAAATGGTTTGTTCTTCAGAGCATTCTTGTTGCACATGAGTTCTTACAGTTTAACAGAAGGAAGTTGGAAACACACTTAGCTAAACCAAAAGCCTGCTTATACGCTTGTTGCTGATTTTTAAGAGCAGAAACTTTTTCCTTCCCTGGAATCAGGTTTTAATTTGTTTAAACCAAATCACTGGGAACCTTATTAATCTATTCTAAATGTATCCAAACTGCATTTTTCAACTGGTCTAAAATCAATTTGAAATCAGGCTTCAATTAGATCTGTACAGACCTCCTTGTGAAAGCACCATTTTTCTTCATGTGTCAGTAGTGTCTATAGGGGTAAAACCTTTGGGGTAATTGACAGCAAATTACCTAGCCTGTACAGTGTTTTCTTTGCCAAGTGAGCATCAGTATGAATGTGTGGGAACTTGAGCACTGCATGACAGGTGAGTTGTCTGGGGGCTCCAGGTTTCTTCCTTTGTCCAGCTAGTTAGATGCCTACCAGGTAACATGTACATGCTGAGCAAGTCTCCCAAGGTCTTAGAAATGCTGCTCATGGCACTGCTACAGAAACACCTGTGACTCAGTCAAAACTTGCCCAGGTTTTTCATGCTGGAAATCCATTCATGCCTTATTTAAGAACATCTTTTAAAATTGAGCCTTTTTAAGTAAACAGCAAGATGAAAAGTGACACAAGAATTTTGAGCTAAATTTAAGCATCTGATTCTAGGTTCTGGTAAACTTGGCCATTCACGTGGCTCTGTGCTGAAGGTTTCCTAAATCACTTTAAAAGTGAACCCAGCAGGCTGCAGCCTGGCAGCCCTTTGTTCTGGGAAGCAGGACCATCTTGCTTGACTTCTGCTTCTAAAAACACTTTTACTTGTGTCTCTGCGTGCTGTGCTGCCTGTTGTCTGTGTAAAGACATGGGAAATCCCTGCAGTTAAGAACTCTTCCTTTTGGTACAACTGCCCTCCCAAATAACAGTGCTGTGCAGTCAGATCTGCAGAGGTGAATTTCCTTTTCTTTCGAATAGTGGTAGCCAGGTGTGAGATTCACATTTGTATGAGGAGGCTGTACCTTGACACTACGTGGACGTGCTTTCTAAGCTAAGCTCTTCTATTCATCCATGGAGGTAAATTAAGCTCAACAGCTTTATTAGCAGGGATGAAAGGAGAAGAAGGAATTAGGGTCGAGGTGAATAAAGTAAGCGTATTGCATAGAAAACATTTTTCAAATGAATTCCTCTTGGTTCTTTTCCATGTAAGGAAGCATTATGTTCCCTTGTATTTCCCACTCAAGGTGTGGTACGCTGCCTCTTACGCAGAGTTTGTGAACCAGAAGATCCATGACATATCTGAGGAGGAACGCAAGGGTAACTTGGGCTTTTCTGCCTTCTGTTTGTGCAGTGTGATGCTGGTTGGGTGACAAACTTAGTTTTGAGTATGGGGCCTATAAGCTGCTGGAAAGAAGTGTTTCTGTAGTTGAGAAATGAATCTGTATGCTCCTGCTTCAGGTTGAAGAGACTTCTGTTGACCACACCTAGCCACACAATGCTGTAGGTGCTCTTTTGGGTACCTAATTCATGTGAATTTTCCCCAGTGACCTTCTTGTCTTTCTACAAGGAGCTGCAGTTGTGTCACAGGGCAGAGGGGATTGCTAAAAGCAATGTTGAGTGGGGCTGCACTGGGTGTTCTGCAGTCTGTCTCCACTTGAGTGGAGAAATACAGCCCAGGATAGAAGTGCTTGGGGAAAAAAAAATGAGGCATTTAATTGATAGTGTCTGAAATGCTGCTACTGACCTTTCCAATGGAACACAGTTCTCAGAGAGCAAGAGAAGAACTGGCCATGTTACGAATGCAACCGTCGTTTCATGAGCTCCGAGCAGCTTCAGCAGCACCTCAACTCCCATGATGAGAAGCTGGACTTCTTCAGCAGGTACTGAAAGCTTTAGCTTTGTCCCTGTATAATGTTGTTGCTCTTCAAGGTTTGCAGAGTTAATATCTGCAGGTATTAGTAACCAACTTGGGTATTCAGGAGAGAATGGCTCAGCACCACGAAGGTGAAAATACAGCACCAGAAAGCTGACCTGGTTAAGAGGCTTTGCCACAGAAGGAACTGAAGGAAAATAGATCCTTCAGGGAAGCTGGTGAAGTTTTTTTTTGTTTTGTTTTAAACAATGACTTAAACTGCAATATTTTTGTATGGCAGAAGTGAAATGCTGATCCTTTTCTGTGTATCCAGATACAGAGCTCAAAGAATGAGGCATCCTGTGCTTTGCCTCTCCACTGAGGTGGAAAGATAGTTATCCTGACCTATTATAAACTCAATCTAGAACCATCCTTCAGGGAACAGTAGACATTGGTGCCTTGTTGTTCCTGAAATTTGTTAAGTGGCTGCTTTTTTTTTTTTGTTTTGACACAGAGTTGTTCCCTTCAGTTTACAGTGTCTGAGTGCTTTTTTGGGGAGGGATGTTATGGCTTCAGGCTTTAAATTGGATTGCTGGTGCAGTTACTTCCCAGCACTCTGTACCCTGGGATGCCAGAAGAAGAGTTGCCATGGCTGAGCACTTGTTGGAAGCCAGTAGTCCTCTCAGTCCCAAAATGATCAGTGTAAATTATAATGTGTTCTGTACTGTGATTTCTCAGAGTGCAGCATAAGAGCTCTGGTTGGTACCTGCTTATGGTTTTTGGTGACAGAGTTTCTTCAGATTTTGTTCTTCATTGCAGGCTGTTGTACTAAGTAAGAATGCATTAAATGAGTGAAGATGCCAAATCCATCTCTTGTCTCTAACTTGAAGCGTTGTGCTCTGCAGAGCCAGAGGAAGAGGTCGTGGGCGAGGGAAAAGAAGGTTTGGACCAGGCAGGCGCCCGGGACGCCCTCCCAAATTCATGCGTATGGAAGTAACCATTGAAAATGGAGAGAAGTGTGAAGAAGGAACACAGGTATATTTGAGGGATGGGGAGGAGGAAAATAAGATACCACATGGGATGTAAATGTTGAACTGGAAGAATTTAGGGCATCAGTGTAAGCTGAAGGCTTGCTCCTGCTTTATACCCAAGTAAATTGTGATGTTTCTAGGTGTGAGTCTTTGCTGGGGGAGCATGTCACTTCTGTTCTATAAAGTCTGTAAAATTGCTTGCATTTCTGCAGCAACTTTAATCCCAAATCTTGTAGCAGTGAGATAGGCTATTGCAGCTGTTTAGCAGCATCACAGAAGTAATTTAGACAGTAAAACTGTAATGGGAATTTAGGTTCACATTTGTCCTTTCTGGAACATGAGGTCAGAGCCTGCTCTTATAACTGTTGCTGGTGGAATTAAATCAGGTAGAGCTGTGATTCTTTATGATGTTTTAATATTAACACAGGGTTCTTCTGTCGGCCTACTTACTGCAAAATTATTTTGCTTGTGGCTGTTAGTTATATTCTGCAGGAACCTAGTGTGATACATTGATATAAATTAAATGTTAATTCTGTCTAATGCTGACTGGGCATAGGGTTAACATAAGACCCTTTTATGATGGTGTCACAAGAAATCAGTGGCTCAGTTTTGTTGCTTGGCTGAAAGCTGATGTCTGGAGTGGTAATTTTCTTCTGGCATCTCACTTGGTCACAGTTCATTGCTGATTCAAAGGGAGGAAGGCATACATGGCCTCTGAACGCCTGCTACTTGCTTTCTGAGCATGCAGAACTGCCCTAAATTTTGCATTATATGCATACAGTTTGAGATGGTGCCACTCTCTTTGCAAATTGAGCCAGCAGCCAGCTCCAAGTCCCAGCTCTTCTCTTCAGAGAGTCAAGACTCACTGGGCACAATCCTGTGCTAATTTGTCTGAGTGGCTCTGGGCTGCTGGTGGCTCACATCCTCCCAGCCTGGGAGGATGGCCCAGATTTAGTTCACATGTGAAGTCAAGCAGGGAAGTGTCCCAGGTCTTTGGATGTCTGCCCACTGGCACAAGTTCATCTGCCTGAGAACTTGAGGCTTGAGGTGTCATGACCACGGTTCTATGACAGCATGTGTGAAAATTTGCCACCTAGGCCAGGATGGGACCTTTTGGATAGAATACTGATCTACTGAATCTGTCTGTCTGGTAAGCACTAATGGTTTATAACAGCTGCACTCCTGGCATCTTGCTGTTTTGGCTTTTTTTCCTCCCATGCCTCCATTTTTGTTTGAACAGTACCAGCCCTGAGCTGTTGCACTCTTGATGTTTTTCTTCATAGTTTGACCTTTTAAGTTCCTTAGTTATATAAGTTCCTTAGTTGCATTAGAAGTGATTACATGTAAGGATCTATTACATGTATCCTTATATGTAATAGATCCTCATTTTTCTCCTCATACTGGAGGTTTCTATCCAAAAGGAGTTACTGGACTTTATGAGGAAAACAAATGTGGATTGTAGCATATATTTCCTGTTCCCAACACCCTCCCTTTTCTTTTATAGTCATGCTAAAATGGAAGAGAATATCTTTGTGTGATAAATATAAGTAATATATGCAGCTGGGTAGATGAGAGTGCAGAACTTGGAAACTGGATGGTAAAACACACTGTGCACAGTGTAATGATCTCATTTATCACTCTTCAGTTCGTCATTCCAGCTAGTTCGCTAGAAAGGGGAGGCTGCATATCAATGCCTGATAATGATTTGAAGTGACAACAGTTTCAGTGAGACAGAGATTCCCTGCTTTTCCTGGAGGTCCGATCTGTGCTACAGACTTTGGTCTTAAAATTTCTTACAGGTCAGCCTAAATATCTTTGGTTCAAGCAGTGATGAGGTCTGTAGTGCAGAAGCTTGCTTGGCTGTTAACAGCTGGGTTATTTTGATCCTGTTTCCAGTCAGACGTGGATGATGTTATGGCAAAAAGTGTTACATTCTTGCAGTGCTGCTTCCTCAGTGCTCTGAATGTTGCTGCTGTAGGTGGAGAACTGCTGAGATTATCACTGAAACATATTGGAATAGAGCAGTGTGGACACTTGTTTATAGCTTACAATGAAATATGTAGAAATCTGGTTGTCTGCTGAGTGATATCAAAGCATTTTTCAGTGGGTGGGGGGAATAATCACTGGCTGTATGGTTTGCGATTTCAGGACTTGCTGCATTTTTCCAGCAAGGGGCAGTTTGATGAGGCCAGACAAGCAACACTGAATGGGCTGGAGCAGCAGGAACAGACTCCAGTGCCATCAGAGACACAGCCGACACTGGAGCAGCAGTCAGAAAGCCACCCACTGCAGATCCAGCCCCAGCACGACGAGAGCGCGGCGCCTGCACAGAGCACCATGACTGCAGATGACATGAGGCGAGCAAAGCGTATCAGGGTGAGCAAAGACAATGGTGGCTCATGTTTTCTCTCGCCCTCTCCATGTGCTGTAACCCAGAGAATGCTGGACCTGCCTGAAAGGAGCAGCTGGTCCCTTTCTCCCACTGCAGTATCCATTTCCAAGTCCTGATTAAAGCATCTCATTCCTAGCAAATTTTCCTTCTGAGAGGAAGACAAATCTCATGTAAAGAACGAGTATCTCATGGGATGCGATTGAGAACTGGTCACCAATTGGAGCTGATTCCATTCCAGCACAGTAATTCTTTCACACAAGCACAGTCCATCCAAGCTGGCAAGCAGGAGTGCTTCCAACAGCCGGCTGGATCTGTGCTGTGGCACAGGCTGGCTTATTCACAGCACCATCTGTGTCTCTCAGAACTCTTGCCTTGCAAATAGTTGCTAAAGAGGAATCACAACCTCAGTTCAAATCTGCTTAGTTGATGATAGTGATAAAATCCTTTCTTGGGGTAGAAAACCTGTCTGTCTTTGTGAGATTAAAACCTGTGCTAAGAGCTTTGTGTACCAACAGCAAATGCTTTGAACCTGAGCTCTGTCAGCTGAGTGAGCTGTTTTTTTCTCTATTGTGTGTGGGAGGGAAATGATTCAAGCAAATAATCCTTCAAGCCATGTAACTGTGAGATTGGTTTATTTAGCCAAACATCTTTCTCTTCTATGTGTAAAATTTTGATTACAGAAGGGAACAGCTGCAATTTGGTAAGACATCGTTTTTAGGGGATGAGAAGATCAGGAAAGAGTTGAGTAACAGTTCAGTATAGGAAGATGTTGAGCCAGATTTGTGTCTCAGTTTACAATGATATGCATGTAAACAGTGGTGGTGTTTACCCCATAAGTACAGCAGCATATCTGGAAGGAGGAGTTTGGCTGTGATGTTCACTTAAGGTTTTGTTAAACAGTAAATGCAGGAGGAAAGGGAAAGAAATTCAGAAGTTACTGATGTCTTGCTGCTTGGTGTTCATCCTCTGAACGTTTATCACAGGCGCATCACAAAAAGAGGTGTGCAGTGGTGGTTTGATCCTCAGTGATGTGTTTGTATCACCAAATCTATAAATTAAACAGCTTGTTTAGCAGAGTCCTGGTGATGTTTCAAGAGAGGGGCATTGGCAGAATGGCACACTGATGGTTGTGTAGCACTTCTCATTGCATCAGGCTGAGACAACAGAAAACTAGCTGCCATTACCTGTTAACAACTGAAGAATTGTGTTGAGTTCAGTACCCTGTGAGTGCTCCTTTCATTCAGCTGTTCTCAGCATGCACAGTAGCATGTCCTCAGTATTATCAACAAGTAAATACTTGGTTTTAAGAGTATAGCATGTAATTCATTTCCAGAGAATAGGTAGGAAGCCTTGACAGCTGATTACCATCTGGAAACCTGTACTGCTGTAGTTCTTCCTTATTGCTCACATGAGGTTGCATTTTCAAAGCCAGCAATCTCTTGTGACTCACCTCAGCTTTTCTGAGGTTTGAGGCAGGGATGTTCTGTGTGTATTTTCATTCCAGCTGTAGAATTGAACTCTGGTGCCCCAGGTTCAAGTCCTGATGGAATTAGTTCATTTTTCATCCTCTGCTTTGAAGCCTGTGGAGTTTGACTTTAAATATGGAAGTCTGTTAGTTACTATTGAAAGGATATAGCCACCCTATTCTTCCAATGAAATAAAGTACACTGTCTTCAGCTAAGGAATTTTTTATTAATTTCAATTTAGTTCTGTTGTCCAGAGTGATTATGGACTGATCTCAGAAACACATGCACTTCCAAATGGCCTTTTTTCATGTACAGACCTGATCCTAACGTGCCCTTCATGGGGTGACTGTTTACCCAGAGGAAGCAAGTGGCATGACAGGGATATGATGAGGAAAGCACAGTCATTTCCTTTGTGCTGAAGGAAGGAAGGTGCTAAGTTCTGTAATGATGAGTACAATGAGGTGAGGCTCCAAATGTCACTGTTCCTCAACTTTCCACCATATCAATCCTTGCCTGCTTGTCGTTCTGCCCTAATTATTCCCTTTTGCCAGAGGTATTTCCTTCTCTCTGTGGCTCCACAGTTACATTACATCATTATTAACTCTGAATCTAAGAAAATATGACAAGTCACAATACACTTTCAAGGTTATCTGTGCTTTTTATTTCAGTCCTTTAAATCCTCCTGGGCAGTTGTTGTTTACAAATGAAACACTGAAGATCTATTTAGTGTTTCCTAAGGCAAAAAACTCAGCAGAAGTAAAGGGGGGAAAAAAAAAAAGCAGTCTGAAGTGCTGGCCCCCATTGAGGCCCACAGAAAGTGTGAACACAGAAGTCAAGACTTCTGTTTTCAGGTCCATTGCATAACATAAGTATTTTTCTCTCCCTTAATGCTGCCTGCTCAGCTGGAGCTGCAGGTAGGTTTATTTTCTTGAGTTTTTTCTGTATCTGATCAGATGGTACATAACAACATTGCATTCTATGTTGTTTTGCCCAGCTTCTGTTTAGTGTCTCTTGATCTCCACATCATCAGCTACAGTTACATAGTTGTCCGTTAAGCAACTGACATCCAGAATGAAGAGTTATCTGAAAAGCAACTGACATTTTTCTAGTGATTTCCATACTTTACTGCTTCCAGGACTGTGCTGACTTAGATGTAGAATAGCCTGGCCTGCTGTCTTAGTAGTCGGGTTGTTTGAGGTACAAATAGCAACGTGTGTTAGCATGGAGTTGAGAACTTGTAGCACATCTTAAACTGTTTGACTTATCAGCACATCCTTGTAGTTAAGGCAAAATTATATGGAAAAGTGGAAGAAAAGAACAACAATTTAGGTTATTAAATCTTAAAATAAAAATCTGTGCAACTCTTGCTCAGTTCAGTGTTCCTAGTTTCTTTCAATACCAAGAAAAGCAGTTTCAGGTTTGACTGTGTTTAGTCTGCTTCCCTTGGAGCAGGCAGCAGAATTTGAGGGAGTTTCTCTTGATTTAGAGCCATCATGGGTTTTTAGCTTCTTCACTTTCAGTGATACGTGCTAAATGGCAAAGATGAACAAATTGCTTTCAAGTTCTTACTATGCTTATAAAACTGCCATTCTGCCCCTGCTGTAGTATTTTGAAACTCTGTTCTTCATAATAGTAAAAAGGGTCAGCATCTCTTAAAAATGCATTCCACCAGAAGTTTTCCAGGCAATGCTAAACCACTGCTGCACACCTCTGATCTTCACAGAAGTGGATTTTTGTACAGGGCAGTGCAGTTGCATCAGCCCTGCTCCTGCATGACAGATGGAGGGATAGACAGCGTGGGGCTGACTGCATGGCCCAATCCTGAAACATAACTTGGAACTACAGCTCTCTTCTTGTACCCAGGTCTCTTCTTTGGAGGGGGATTTAGCTCTATTTTACAGAAGAATGCCGTGCTAAAGATGGAGATGTGGACAGGAGGGGGAACCTCTCCATTCTGCTTTCTTAACTCAGTGTGTAATTGCAGGTATTTCCCTTCTATCCATCACAGCATCCACTTCTGTAAAATGCAGACTGTCTGTGTGGCCAGAGCATCTTTTGAAGTTCAGGTTCACTGGTCCATTGTTTTTGATCTTGGAAACGGTCTGTGAGGTCAGTATCCAGCAACAGCTAATGGACTCTGTGTTTCTTTCAGAATGCAGCTCTTCAGCACCTGTTCATAAGGAAATCCTTCCGCCCATTCAAATGCCTCCAGTGTGGGAAGGCGTTCCGGGAAAAGGACAAACTGGATCAGCATCTGAGGTTCCACGGCCGGGAAGGGAGCTGCCCTTTGACTTGTGACATTTGCAACAAGGGCTTTATCAACAGTGGTTCTCTTGAGAGCCACATGAAGTTCCACATGGACCAGAAAACATATTCCTGCATTTTCTGTCCCGAGTCCTTTGACCGGTTGGATTTACTCAAAGATCACGTGGCCATTCATATCATCGATGGCTATTTCACCTGTCCTACCTGCAAAAAGCGCTTTCCAGACTTCATCCAGGTGAGATGTTGTACTGATTTAAAGCCCCACCTGCCAGATCTCTTGCACTCACTGTTTTTCTTCACTGTTTTTCTCACTGCAAGAAAGATATTGAGGCCCTGGAATGTGTTCAAAGGAGGGCAACAAAGCTGGTGAGGGGTCTGGAACACAGGCCATATGAGGAGAGGCTGAAGGAGCTGGGAATGTTCAGCCTGGAGAAGAGGAGCTCAGGGAAGACCTCATTGCTCTCTATAACTTCCTGAAGGGAGGCTGTAGTGAGCTGGGGGTCGGCCTCTTCTCTCGTGTCATCAGTGATAGGACCAGGGGGAATGGCTTCAAGCTACGGCAGGGGAGATTCAGGCTGGACATGAGGAAGTATTACTTTTCAGAAAGGGTGGTCAGGCACTGCAATGGACTGCCCAGGGAGGTGGTGGAGTCAGCGACCCTGGGGGTGTTCAAGGAAAGGCTGGATGTTGTGTTGAGGGACATGGTTTAGTAGGAGCTGTTGGTAATAGGTGAACGGTTGGACTGGATGAGCTTTTAGGTCTTTTCCAACCTTGGTGATTCTATGATTCTTTTTTCTGGTGCTTGGATTTTAAATGTGAACCCTCATTAATATTTTTTGAAAGAAAAGCCTTGAAACACAGAATGCTTTAGGAAGTGAAGGCTGGTCTCAAAGTAGGCGAAAGCAATTGCTGTTATAGAAAGTGTCACCAAGATATCAGCTGTTAAGATGAATTTATTTTTAAGCCAGAGATTAAATTTTTTTTTTTTTTTCGCTAAGAATTTCTGAGACTGTTTTACCACACAAATCTTTATTTGAATAAATTCCACTGTTCTGTCATCTGCAATTCCAGGTCAAGAAACACGTCCGCAGTTTCCATTCGGAAAAGATTTATCAGTGCACAGAGTGTGACAAGGCTTTCTGCCGCCCCGACAAGCTGCGGCTCCACATGTTGCGGCACTCGGACCGCAAAGACTTCCTGTGCTCCACGTGTGGCAAGCAGTTCAAGGTAAGGTGATTCCTCACTGGATCACTCCTGGTACAAGTGGAAGTCAGTGTTCTTTACCTCCCTTTGAGCAGATAAGGTCGTCCTCTGAGGAGGGAGGAATGGATGTGTGTAAGCTGCAAGCACTGCTTTGCGTGGTGTGAGAGTTTGTTTCTGCTAGAAAAGGGGCGAGATCCAACCCAGCAAACTCTGCTGTAGTAGGGTGCCTCATGTTTCACATCTTGTCTCTAATCAGTTAATTTCTAAGACAGTTTCATCTGCTCATTAAGAAACGTCTCGTTAAACAGCTCAGTTGCTAAGTGCTTGTGTTGTGTACTTCTGGCAGTTTAGTTAGGAAAGTTTCTTTCTGATACACCAATGGATTGCTAATATTTCTGGCTGAGGTGTGCGTGTCCATGGAATGCATCTTGCCAGCACATGGCATCCAGATGTCTTAGTAGATTTCTTCAGAACAGGCAGAGCAGACTGAGCCAGGTAAAGGGTGATGGCTGCAGTCTAGTTTCCCATGAGATACTGGGGGAGTTGGAAAGCACTTTTGAGTGAAGAAGCACATTCTGAACAGTGTGTGCCCAAAGGGGCTGAATAACAGTGGGACAGGCTCAGTACCACTGTGGGACTTGAAGTCAGCATTGCTGGAGAGCATGAAGTGATGTAATCTTCAAGTCACATAGAGTCAATTTTAGATGAATTCAGAGAAAAGCCAGGTTGGAGGGGTTCACTTCTATTGAAGCCACTAACTTAGCATTAGCTTGACTTTGCTTTTTGTGGCTGAGTAACCTCAGCTTTTGAACAGTCAGCCTAAGCTCAAAGAGTTCTTTCTTGTCCATTGCTGAGCAAGCACCTCTATTTCACAGCAGCAGTGAAGAGGAAAAGCCGAAGAGGTGTCTGAACAGCTTACATTGTGGTTCCTATCCGTAGCAAATAGTATGGCAGTAAGCGTTACTGATGTTGTTATTGCTGTTGTTACTGTTATTCCCTGATGTAGAGGAAAGACAAATTGCGAGAGCACATGCAGAGGATGCACAACCCAGAGAGGGAGGCCAAGAAAGCTGACCGAATCAGCCGCTCCAAAACTTTCAAGCCTCGCATCGCTTCCACTGACTACGAGAGCTTCATGTTCAAGTGCCGGCTGTGCATGATGGGCTTCCGCCGCAGGGGGATGTTGGTGAGCATCCACGTGATCCAGCCCCACTTCTCACATCTTAGCTAAGGAATAAGGGTAGAATTCCCATCGCTGGAACACAGCGATGCTGTGAAACCAGCATAATCTTATTGTTGATTTGAAGTTGGGCGTCTTCTTTAAACCTGTACATCTTCTCTGTTCAGCAAAATGCATTTGTGTATTTCATTGCCTGTCTTGCATGTCTGCTTGTCTCCAGCATCTCAGTGTCGTGCAGAGTTGGTTGAGCCTTAGTGATTGTTCAGCTTTTATCATGCTTATGTGTTTTTCTCTTGCTCCTCAGGAGGGGCCTCTGCTGGCCAAGCACTGTAACTGGCCCTGTGGAAGGATGCTTGCAAATAAGGCTGCTGCTTTCATGTTTTGAGGGTTGTGATCTCTCCTGGCAGAGATCCTTTATATCAGCTTGTTCTCAGCTACCCAAGACTTCTGACAAGTTATTTTAACCCTTCCCATTGTATTTTCATGAGGGAAGCTATGAGTGTCGTGTTTACCTTGCAACTGATGGAATACACAGTAGCCTTTGCAGTAGTAAATGCTTCTGGTGCTGCTGGCTAATACCACAGTTTTGGTTTGGCACTTACCATGTTTAGGACAAAAAGCAATTGCTTAGCTTCCAGTTGTAATGTGCTCTCTTGTTCTTCTTTCTCCTAAGGTGAATCATTTATCAAAGAGACATCCAGACATGAAAATAGAAGAGGTGCCAGAGCTCACGTTGCCCATCATCAAACCCAACAGAGATTATTTCTGTCAGTACTGTGATAAGGTAGGTAAGGAAATGACCCTCAGAACGTAGCTCAGTCCTGGGCTTGTGTACGAGCAATTTGTCTCTGCACAAAAACATCTGGCAGGGCTTGCAGTGTTTCTGAGGGGCTTGCCAGCAGGCACTGACCAAAAGAAATTGAGATGAAATGAATTTAGGGCAGGGAGTCTGAATACTAGCTGAAAATTGCAGTTATTCTTTTCTGCTGTGTTTGGAGTTGGTAAGACTTAAAAGATTCAGCGTGCAGCGACCCATCCAGAGTCCTGTGTCACTCTTTGCAGTACAGGACTAAGTATCCTACTTAGCTATAATTTCAGAATTTCTCCTGGTTTTTCTGTTGCTTCTAAAAGTTCTAAAAATCTCAATCTCCCTTTTATTTTAAGCTGCTTGGTCACATGTCAGTAATTCCCAGTGTTCGTAGAGCCTGAAGGTTCTTCTGCACTTGAGTTCCTGTCCTTGCTCTCTGGCCTTTTGCTTTTTATGTATGTGGGCCTTTATGTACCAGAAAATGCATTTTGACTGACCTTACCCTTGGTACGTGCCTTAGCCATGTCTCTTTTCCTTTGTTTAAAGAGGGGGGGAAAATGATAGTTTTTAAACAATACTATACCATATTTGTTTATGCCTCAGAAGTTAAAAAATGACTGTGGTTAGTTAAGGCTATTAAAGCTGTTTGATGCCTCATGCAAGAATGGAGACATCAACCTTCACGATAAATTAGCACTGGGCCATGTAGAAGTTTGGTGATTGTTGGCTTCCCTGATGTTTGTCCTTTAAGTACAAGCCAAAGATGATTTTCCTCTTCATTTCCCATCCTGATTTGATGCTTTGTTTTACACTGAGCATGTTCTCAAATAGCTTCTGTGTTCTATACAGTAGTTGCTCTTGCAGACTGATTAAATGCTAGAATGTGTATCTCTATCTATTCATTATGTTGTACTTGTTTAGAGTTATAGCTAAACACTGTCTGAATCAACATAGAGACGTTCCAGGTGAAGAGAAGTGATATCAGATTTCTGTGCTTCCATTTGAAATTAAAATGATGCAACTCCAATCATTACCCTTCAGGTGTACAAGAGTGCCAGCAAACGCAAAGCTCATATCCTGAAGAACCATCCTGGTGCTGAGCTACCTCCAAGCATCCGGAAACTGCGCCCCGCAGGCCCAGGAGAGCCAGATCCCATGCTGAGCACCCACACCCAGCTGACAGGCACTATAGCCACCCCTCCAGTCTGCTGTCCTCATTGCTCCAAACAGTACAGCAGTAAGGTATGGGGGCATCTCATAGCCTCAAAGGACAGCTTCTTTTCATAGTGATGCTCTTTCACTGTGGCTTTTGCATGTAGAGCTCTTTTATTCTGAGCCAGAGTGCTACTTTCATGCTGCATGCTGACAAGGTAGGTGCAGCCTGCTAGTTTTATGGCAAAATGGGGGGGATGAGCTTGAAAGAAGAAATGTGTTATCAGTGTTTGGTTACAGAGAAGTTTGGAAACTGATAGCTTGTTTACTTGCAAGGGAAGAGGGATAGAGGAACAAAATTCAAAGAAAAGGTGGCCTTTGGAGAAGGTGCCCCAAATCTTTAGCTGCACTGAGGTCAAAAGCTTATGGATTCTGATCTTTGATGTTTTGTATCAGGTGGCTCTAATCAGAAGACATTTTGTGATCTTATTTCCCTTCTTGCTGACCAGAAAAATCCCATGGTACTAATCCTAATGCTGTCATACTGAGAGAAACCTACAAGCTGCAGTCCACACGTGTTAGACTTCAGCTGACCTTAAGCCTCAGTTGCTGGCCATTTTTCTAGTGCTCTTTTGCATCTCTCTGCAGACGAAGATGGTGCAGCACATTCGCAAGAAGCACCCAGAGTTTGCTCAGCTCCCTAATGCTATCCATGCCCCCCTGGCAACAGCTGTCATCAGTTCCACTCCTGCAGTCCTCACCACTGACAGCACTACTGGAGAGACCGTTGTGGTAAGGATTCAAGACGTTCAATCAGATCAGTGGAGGGAAACAAACAGGATAGGAGCCCTCTGGTAGCAGGCTTAGTGTTTCTTAGTATTTCTGGCAGGCATCACTTTAAAACATGTGTTAGGACACCACTGGAGGTCATTTCTGTTCTTGAATCTGTGCTGTATTTTTGCTTGACCAGGAGTTGTGTATTCCTTACAGCTCCAGGAAGAATTTATCTTTTCCTCTATTCCATTTCCTTCAGACATGTGCCACTGACTCTACATAATACTTGCAAAGATGCCTGATTTATTCAGGAATCCATGTCTCGTGGATTTTTCAGAGTCTGTTCTCCTGAGATGCTGAGGATTGTAAGGATATGTTTAACAACAGTAGACAGAGGGCTGGATCAAACTCCATTCAGAGGAATCAAGATTTTCCTGAAATCCTTTAGACAGTGCAGTACTGAGTGGTAATCACCTCTGGTGGTTGATCTCTCCAGTGTTAATGCATTAGCTGCTACAGAAGTGAAAGCTGAGGCTAGAAAATCAGTCTTCTGTCCTTTGGTGATGCTGGGGTGCTGCAAAGCTTCTAAAAACCTTCCATCAGTAACGTTTTATAACCTTTATTTGAAACTGGATAAGAGACTGTTTTGCTTGGAAATAGGGAGACTCACTCATTACATTTTCTAATGGATTTCAGAAATGCAGTTGTCAAGAGAAGTATCATTCTGGCAGATGAGGTGGAAAGATGGAGTATATTTAAGAAAACAATGCTCTATTTACTAGCAGAAATCCTGCACTTAGAAAAAGTAGACAAAGTTCCCAAACTTAAAAAGTGTTAAGTCAGAAAATCACATACAATAATTTGAAAAAAAGAAAGATTATGGACTTTGAGTGATTCTGACTAGCATTTAGATAGTAGATGATCTTTGGTGACAGCTTGTGACCCATCAGCCTAGCTGGGTTTAGCTCTTGTAAAGCAATGGCTGGGCTCAGTGGTGTAGGTGTTGGGTTCAGTGCAGTGAAAGAACTACGCCCTGCAAAGGTGTTCAGTCCTGTAGGCACTATGGATGATATTCTGTCTCTCTCTACTGCTCAGACAACAGACTTGCTGACACAAGCAATGACAGAGCTGTCCCAGACCCTCACAACGGACTACCGAACTCCCCAGGGGGACTACCAGCGAATCCAGTACATCCCTGTGTCTCAGTCCACAACTGGCTTGCAGCAGCCTCAGCACATTCAACTGCAGGTTGTTCAAGTGGCCCAGGTGTGTAACCTGCTGGGAGGCTTTGTATGCTTTTTGACCCTCTCATAGGAAGCCTGCGCTTCCTTGGGGCTGCGGTACTGGGAGATTTGTTAGGGAACAGTTGAAAACAAAGCGAGGAAAGTTCTTGGCTGCTTCTGCAGAGAACTTGAAATGTATACCTCTGCTTTGGTTTTCTTTCTAGGCTACCTCACCTCACCAGTCTCAGCACTCCACAGTGGACGTTGGACAGCTTCATGACCCCCAGACGTACACCCAGCACGCCATCCAGGTGCAGCACATCCAGGTGGCAGAGCCATCACCCACAGCTCAGTCAGCGTCGCAGGTATTTCACTCTTCTCTGCACAGATGGCATATTACTATCCTGAATCACAGGAATCATTTTGTACATCAGTTAAAGGACTGCACATGGAAGAATTGCTATATAAGCATCTTTGAGATCGTCGTAATCTCTAGGGCTTGGTTGTGTTTTCAGAATGTACAGAGGGTAGAGATAAATGGCCAGAAATGGGTGAGTTCACAGCTATTCCTGATTAAATAGAGGCAACCACTTGAAAGATATAAATGAAAATTGGCATTCTTCAAATATTTGAAGTACAGTTCTTCATGCTCTGGAATAATTTTTAGCCTCTTGTCTAAGTCCTCTGCCAGACTTTTTATCTTGGAATCAGAGGATCAATGAGTCCAACTCATGGACTACTTAAAAATTAAACCGTGTGTGACAGCGTTGTCCAAATGTTTCTTCAAAATGGAGTAGGCTTGGCGCTATGATTTCTTGCATGCAGAGCCTGTTCCAGACTGCCAGCTCAGTGAACAACCTTTCCTTAATATCCAGTCAATCTCTCTGAGCTGTGCCATTTCCTCAGGCCCTGTGTAAACTTTGGGAAGCCAGTCTGTCTTTACTAGTCTCTGAATATTGATCATGGAGAGATGTAAGCTGGGGGAGGTGGAGGAAAGCTTTGTACTTCTTGTGCTCAGTGTGCTGTTGAAACCTCAATTTTTCTCCCTTACTAAAGGAGGCTATGTTGATAATGAGCAGGAGTATGCAATCCTTAGCCTGCTTGCTGCTTTTTTTTTCCTAGGTTGGGGGTCAGCCTCTGAGTCCCTCCTCACAACAATCACAGCAGGAACTCAGCCCCTCGCAGATGCAGACAGCTGCATCTACACAAAACCAAGCCCTCCAGCAGCAGCAAGGATCTTCAGTTCAGCACACATATCTTCCCAGCACGTGGAACTCATTTCGGAGTTATTGTAAGTGTCAGCAGTAGCTAGAAGTTTGGCTAGCATGTGAGGCTACTGTTTTCTAGTTTTACTGGCCAACAAATGGAATGTTTTCAGAACTTGTCAATCTTAAGTATTACCTTAAATGAAAGTGATTGTGTTAGCTTTTATTACTGTAGGTCTATAATTATCTGGTACGTGGTCTGGTCAGGCAAACTGGATTCCTTTAGTCCAAGGATTGTTCAAACTTGAGTGGATCCTTGAAAAAAATCAAGAAGGTGGAGATGATGTGAAATGATTTTTTTTTTTTTTTTACATCCTTGCAGCTAGGATGGTAATTTTATAATTTCTTGGAGGATAACAAGATGTCAGTTATATTCATGAAACATCAAATCCTCAATAGCTATTCTTGTTAGTGATGCAAGGCATAATCATCTTTCAAGGTGGTCTTTGAGTTTGCAGACCTTGATTCTCTGGCTTCAATCTTCTAGCATCCGAGATCCAGATGATGACCATCCCTCAAGGCCAGTATGTCATCACAGAGACAGCTGTAGGTACACCTGTCACCACTGTCAACACAGGGCAAGTGAAAGCAGTTACTCAGGTAAGGAAAAAAAAAAAGGCTTTTTTAAATCTAGAATAATGTCGAGCTTAAAGCCTGTAGAGGTTAACTGAATGCTCATGTAATGAGCTGTCCCACGTGAGGAGTTGCAGCAGTTGTACTGCACTGACATTGGACACTATAAGTAAAACTTCAGCTCAACATATGTGAAATGCACTTTCAGAATAGGTATAAATTGCTGTCTTAATTTCTAGTGCAGAGTTAACTGGATAAATAGTCTAACTGTTAATGGACCCAAGTAGTCCAAAATACCTCAACAAGAGTGCTTTGTTACACTGGTCTGATAGCTACCTTTAAAAGCAGGACATCTTCAACTTCAAGATTCCTTATTTATGCCAAAATGTCATTCAGCATAGCAGCAGGAAGTTTAGAGATAATCAGAACAGAAAATATAGAAGACGAAATGATTGACTTTCTGTGTTCTCCTTGCAGACTCACTACGTGATATCCGAAGGTCAACCTGATCTGGATGTCAAACAGAATTCCTCACTCTCCAGTGAGGTGCAGGTTGGTGTTTCCCAGCCACCAACCCACACTGATACTCTGGAATCTCAAACAAGTAATCAGCAGCAAACAACCCAGTACATAATCACTACAACCACCAATGGAAACGGGGGCAGTGAAGTGCACATCACTAAACCAAGAACTTTCTCAGCAGAACACGAGTGAAGAAGCACTGGGGTGTCACCTGTATTTTTCACCTCCTCTAAAAGCCCAAGTATATGGGTATCCTGGAGCTCATCTGTTTTAAAGTATATGCTCACTTCAGCTAAAATCCTGGAGCTCTTGTTAATGCTTTAAGAGGGTTTAAGTCCTCAGTGGCCATGAAGAATTACCCTCAAAATCCTTCTGGGATGCCATTTTATGCAGCTTTTAACAAAAAGGACAAGAGGAGAAATGAAACCTCTGCTTGCCCTGGACTTTTTTGGCATGTCTGCTGACCCTAATTTTTTCCTTCTGAGAAGTGTCTCTGGTAGCCCTCTACTATTTCAATTGTAAGGGAGTAGCTTGCCCCTCTGAAGGCTAGTTGGCAGGTTATGTTGTATGTGTATTTATAATGGAGCTGTTAAACAAGAGGACATCATGTAAATTGCTGGAATATGGCAGAACTCCTTTCTCTGTCTTTGTTTCAGCAGCCAAGGTGAAAGGGAATATAAACTTGAGAGCAGACTTCCTGGAGAAAAAGAGCAGCAGTGAAGCGGTGACTCTGCGTGTGTGTGGGGATGGATATTGCAATGAAGCTGTGACGACGTGCAGAAGCAGTCCATTAAATTATTATTTTTCCAACCCTCAAACTGTTTACATGCTGTCTCACCTATTCTACTTTACCAAGCAGTTCCAGAAAAAGGATAAGTACAGCCTTATGTTTGGAATAAAACAATAGCAGCACGTAACAGTAGTATGGAGCCGCTGTTGTTATTTTTCCCTCCAGAGTTTGCAGGGGAAAACACCTTTTTTGCCCATAAACAAAAAAAGGTTTACCTTAGCCTGCTTAGCAGCTTCTGCTGTGATCTCTAACAATAGATCTGCCAGGAGAAATGGCTATAGAAACACACCACCTGAAAATGCAGGCTAGTCATGTCTGTTGCCACCTCAAAGTTGGATATATCTTTCTCTTGAAGACCGGATGAAGAGTTGGTTATGCTGGTTTTCCAAATACCTTGTTAACAACACACTAATTCCTTTTGGACAGTTTCTTAAAATGACCAGCCTCGGACTCAGGAAACACAAGAAAAATACCAGTGGACCACTATTTACAGGACACAGAAAGCCATCTGCAAGAGTTGCCTGCTTTGCAAGACCTGGTCTATGTGCAGAACTTGTGTTATGTCTAGGGACCAGGAGAGAGGGAAAGGTGTTGTTTATTTTTCTTTTAAGGCAGTGGGTTTTTTCTTACATAATTCTCCTTCACAGGTCGTGTTGGTTGGTTATTTAATGCTTTTTGGTATTTGCAAGAGTATGATTACAACACCATCTATACTGTTGATGGGCTGTACTGTATCTGTCTAAATGTTCATTCGTTCTGCTTGGAGCCTCATTCCAGAATATCAGTGCATAACAGGATAAGTTTATTTATAGAATTGAAAGCAGAGAAGTTTTGTCGTAATGGCCCTTGAGAAAGGCCAGAAGAACTAAAAGAGGATCTCAGTTTTTTAATTTTCTCTTAACGCTGCATTGAGTGCAAATCTGGAACTCTGGTGTAATTGCTTCTACAGATTGAGATGGAGTTGAATCATGTGAGCAGTGTTACACACGTACACAGGTTGTGGTGCCAGGCCTTACGGAGGCAAAGCTCTTGGATATGAGAGAACTTACTGCTCAGACTTGGAAAGCAGATGTCTTGTGACTTGCTGGCAAAGCCTTGTAGCATGTATTCCCTTGGTGAATAACGTATCTATGAATACGGCGAGGAAATAGTGACTGTGCATGATGAGAAACCCTGATTAAAATACTGGCCAGTCCAGAACTGTTTCAAGGTAGCTTTGAAGTGATTTGCCAAAGTGTAGATGAATTTGTGCCTGGGATTTCACTTCTCACAGCCACAGTAGTGGGGCATTAACTAATAATTGGGGCATTAATGAGATCGGTAAGTCGTTGAAGACCTGAGCTCCCATTCAGTCATGTGCAGTGATGAGTCTTGGTTCTGTGGATTTGGGAGCTCATCTACTTTCGCAGTGCAGCCAGCCAGCTGTGATTTCCCCTTGATTCATTTGAAATCACGTTGCTGAGCACTTTTTAAATGACAGGCCATTGCAGTGTTTGTATGGGAGAATAGAAAGGAGCTCTTCATACTGGCTTTGCCTCAGTGTCCCTTTTTAGGAAAGGGTCTGCTGTATGAACAAAAGTCACACGTGTGGTATGAGCAGCAGGAAAGTAGAAGACTGGGAAATAATTGCAAATGGATGCTGCTCTACAGGAGCATTTTTAAAGTCTTAAAGCCTGAAATCTTTGGTATCAAACTTTCATGATTTTGCAAATGTGAAATTAAAAAAAAAAAACCATCAACTTTGCTTTATTCAACTTTGTGGAGGGTTACAGAATGAGGATGCTTGCTCTTGTACCAGTTTTTCAAAGCTGAAAAGTGCAAAGTGTTCCAGGAAACAGTTGTAAAATGGCATCTTTGGACTCACCCCTGCTGTATTGAAATTTCTGCTCTGTCCCACAGCAATAGCAGTGTACTCAAGCCATCAGCTTGACACCAGCATTAAGTGATTCATCGTGTCCTCAGTCAAACTGATGCTTTGCGGAGGGAGAAGCATGTCTGGAAATCAAGTAGTGTGAATTTTCATTCCAAAGTAATTAAGTACAGTGACTTCCCAGAGTGTGGGGGGGAAAGCTGAACAGCTCTGCAGAGCAGTTGTGCTGCAGGACTGGCCATTTAAAAGAAAGAAGACAAAGACAACAGTTTGCATGGGTTTTTTCCAACTTCTGCAGTGCAGAAGACATAGGATTTATAATTGTTTTTTAACCAGAGCCACCCCAGAGATCTGTCTTTTAAAACAATGCCCTCCTGGAGCTTAACTCTGCAGCACTGCTACCTGCTCAAAGATGGGAATTGCCGTGGGCTCTGCTTGGGCTCATGCTTTTCTGTGTGGTGTTCCGGGTCGGATTCTGTTGTGGTTTTGTTTTTGTTCTCCACTACCCCCCCCAAAAAAAAACCACCCTGAAATGACCTGTCTGACTGCTTGGGCACTGGGGATGGAGCTCAGCTCTTTCCCACAGTGTTCTGCCTGCCATTATTTAATTGTGTATGTTCATTGTACATTCGGTGACTGTTAGTGTTAATAGTCTTGTGCTACCTGGCAGATGTAAAAACGAAAGTAATAAATCTTTTTTTTTTTTTTTAAAGGCTGTGGTTTCTCTGGGCT